>NW_010234174.1:8950-106347 GCF_000690775.1 Eurypyga helias | reverse complement strand
TCTCCATGAAGAATTTCTTCCTGATATCCAATCTAAACCTCCCTGTTTTCAATTTGTACCCATTACCCCTTGTCCTGTCACTACAGGCTCTTGTAAGAAGTCCTCTCCCAGCACCCTTGTAGGCTCCCTAATATATATATATATTATATACTATTATATATATTAGTAGTAATGAGCCATGAGGTCTTCAATCCTTGCACTGTATGTAATTAGCTCCTTATTGGAACAGCTTTATTTTCTAGACTGATCAAGGCAATCTATAGATATAGCTCTATCTAGGTCCTTTTACATGAGAAACCTCCTATACTAGGTGTTAAGTGTAGAGCAACCGAGAATATTGGTATCTCATGCCACCTGCAACTTGGAATGGGACAATGATGCTCCTTTGCAAATACTTTCTGACTTGGGGGGTTGAGGGAGCCTGTGTTAGATGGTGAAAGGAAAGCCTGAAACTACTTAGAATCCAACAGCGCTCCGCATGCTTTCACTCTCCCAATACCAAAATATCTCTTAACATTCTGCTGTTGTACTCAGTGGCTGAATAGAAAACACAGAGAACCTTCTCCCAGCAGAGGAGCTATACAGGGCAGGAAGCTTTTGTTCCAGCACCTGCTTGAGCTGCTGCCTCAGCTCCTATTTAATCTGAATTCTTTCTTTGGAAATGCTACATGTCTGTGGCCACGGTGAGCTTGGACCAGATCAGCCCTGCCATCCTGGTAGGGAGCTGCTGCTTCTGGTTTCTTTTTCTTATGTCCAAGGCTGGCACGAATTCAAAGGCAAGTTATCAAGGAAATACTGATAAAAAAGGTGAAAAATCACAGAACAGTAGGCATGTGGGAATAAATACAGTGGAATTTTTATGAACAAAACTGAGCAAGAAGAGCAAGATGAGTGAAATATTTTGGGGTGACAAGAACCAAGCGAGCATAAGAATTTTTATGAGAAGAGAGAAAATATGCTCAGATTGGGGTAAAGAACACAAAAGATTAGGAAAGAAGTGGTGGAAAGGGTCTGCATCGTGTTCTTATTACTTCATTAAAATACTCTGAGACTTATTGCTATTATTAAACTTTGTCTATAGTGAAAAATTATTTTTTTATGTTTGTAAACTGACATCCATGTCTCCCAGCAGATGATGGTGGCCTTCTTCATCTTTTCTAAGGTCATCACTGAAAAAGGAAGAAAGAGAATTTTGAGAAAAACATGCTCTAAAGAAATGTAATGTTCTGGAGCACTAATGCAGACAGAGGGAAGATATTGTTTGTACAAGTCTCTTTGCAAAACAGAAGTCATTCTAGGACTCATTAAGGATCTCAGGAAGTTGCAACATTTTACTACTCCATCAAAGCTTCTTTCTCCCACCAGATTTTACCTATTTGTCAGAAATTGTTCTATGGCTTCTGAAATGTCAAATATCACAAGAATAAATAAATAAGTCAATAAACGTGAAGCTCTTTCATGTACATAAAATTCTTTCAGTGTTTGTTGGACATGATTTTAAAAGTCAGTCTGCTGCATTCCAAACAGCAATAGATGTTACTAACAAAAAGCTTATTTCAGAGATTTTTTTAAATTAAGCAATTTATTTAGCAGATATATTTAATGCTGTGTTTGTTGTTTTGTTTGTTAGACTTGCTTTTCCTGCATTAGGGATGATTTATGAACAAAATAAGTTAAAGTGCATCGAATGTCAGAGCACATGTGTGTTTATGCAAACCACAGAACTTGGCAATTAAACTTGTCTTGGAAATGATTCCATTTCTCATATATAAAGGGAAAATAGCATAGATTTAGTAAGGCCATATTTCTGCAATGTTCTGTCCAGTTCTGGTGTCCAGACTTCAAAAGGCTGTTAAAGAATTGGAAGTATTTCATAAATACTTTTTAGAAATATTTGTCTTCTATAAAGCTGCCAAATGTTCAAAAATGAAGAACCTCATGAAACTACACCTTCCTCCAAAGCAGTTGATGGGAAACATTGATATGAAGATTTTTCCAAGCTATTATAGTTCAGTTCCCATCTACAGGGTTATTCTGTTATGATTTAAATTGGACAGTTACATGTTATTTTTCCCCTCAAAATTGATGACCCATTTCATGGCTAATTAGTGCTTAAGTCATGCACACAGAAATATTCTGCTTATTCCACATTATGGCTTTACCGTATGATTATTGCATACTATTCAAATCCTATACTCAAGTTTGTATTAATGGACATTAACTGCAGGCGATTCCGTTTTACTCATCACGGTAGCATATGAGTATTTGACAAAGTTAATTTAATATCACAACCCTGTAAAACTCAAAGTGGATGGTGCTACACCCTTTTCAAATACATTAATGAAGTTCCAAAGACATATCTAGGTTCAACTTGACCAGTGTCCCGATCTTCTTAGGAAGTTGGTGTTTGTATATAGCATTGTATGTTCAGAGTACTGCAGTCACTGTCACAGGTTGTGTTGGGAAATACTGTTTCTGCATTTGGATCCCACAGCTTCAGAAAATGAGGACCATACAATTCGTAAGCACGCTCTGTCAGACTTAGGCACTGGCCAGACGGGGCTGTTAAAGGGTGATCAAGTCTTGCTGCTCACTCTTCGGCTCTCCAGCTGATGAATCAGCTTATGCATGGGAATGTCAGATGGTACAATATTGCTACTGGTGCACTGCTGTGGTAGCAATTGGCACCCATTGTTCTTCAGCTCTCTAATTCCAGGCTACTGGCCCCGATAGGCCAGCATTGGAGCACCCAGGTGACCAGGTGCTTGCCTGGGCGACAGCTGAAATCGTCTTGAGTATCTTACAGCTCCCTCAGGGATAGTGATGGGATGATTACTACCTCATTTATAAGTTTTGCCTCTTCTGCACCCTCTTCTTGTGAACACATGGCTTTGCCTAGCCTTAAATTCTATGTTTATGAAGATATCTATCTAGAGAATTTCCAAGTCATGACTTAAACCTGCAATTAATACCACTTTAAGGAAAACTGTTACACTGGCTTTGATTTCCTTAAGGCTCATGAGAGATAAGAGGTTAAACAATGACAGCAGCACTATTCTTAAGAATAAGTCTCAGCCATAGCCTCAGGTTCTTGGACAATCTCCAAATACCACTCATATTAGATAAGATGACCCTGACCATTGCTTAAATTGTTTCAACTTCCTGAAGTTCCACTCAGTTTATACTAACTAGAAGTTTAGTCCTGTTCCAGAGAATTGAGGATGATGACTTAAATATCAGTATGATAGGATAACACTTCTCACTGGTGTAATCTTCCCCTCATTCTGAATATCTGAGAAAAGAAAAGTTTCAGGTGACAAAGGCTGAGATTTTCTGTTGTACCAGAACAGATGCTATTTGTCAGAGTAACAGTTCAAACACTGTTACTGCACAAAACAATGACTTGTTTTTCTTCTTTGATTTTTCTCTTTGTTGTGATATTGTGGTCTGTTACCCAATGATTCAGTAAACTAATTCTGAGTTTGCTCATGCTCTACTTTTGCTGTACATCAGAAGAATATTTATTTTAAATATAATTGTCTTAACTCCTGGTTTCTCATTAAGGATGAACAAAGATAATCTTAGGAAGGCTGATCAATCAAAGAAACACTTTTCATCCTAATGAGGAGCGTGGTCCAAACCTCATCATGAGAGAGGCAGAGATTGGACTAGGATGTACAAGTAATTCGCTGCAGCCCAGTTGTATCCCTGTCCCAACAAGCATGCTGTACACATTTGAACAAGAGCACGTTTTTCCTTATTAGCTAAATTTAGTGTCACCTGGAAAGATCCGTAGGTTGCCTTAGTGGCAAGGACATCCTGATCAATCACCATGACAGATGGACATGTCATACATAAGCCATTGTTTTCGGATTAAATCCTCTAAATTCATTAGTCCTCTCAGGTGAGTTACAACTATATGAGAACTTTTAAATACTGATACTGTTGTTAAAAGAATTAGCAAGTATTTTAGAAATAAGAGACTTGATACTATGATAATGAGTTTGAAGGAGAGAATGTAAGTCCCAGCCATCAGTTCCATAGACCAGCTGTGCTTGGTTTTAATTACAGAGAAATTGACTTTCACTGTCATAGTCAGGGTGTCACTAGTATTTCTAATATTTAATCTATTATTATTTGTTATTATTTTACCTGAACTCATTTTCACTATCAGCAGGTTAAGATAAATTCAAACCAGTATCAATTTTTTTCTCTTGGTTCATGTAAGTGCTGATTAGTCTTGTTTCAAGTCCTGTCCAGTGTCTGAAGGTCTGAATCCTGGTTCTAGATATATATAATAAACTGTGATCTTTGCAGACACTCATTTAATTGAAAAAAGTACTAAATACTAGGGGAAGAAAACATACTCCTGAGTGAACAATATTTCAACAGGTATTAGAAGTATCTAAATGTGTGCTAACCATTCCTAAATTTGAAAGAAAAACCTGCAGAGTTTTATTTTATTACATCAGCCTAATACATATAGGTATTTATTACTTTATACATATACATACACTACAGGGTCATATATGTTACTAAATCTTGAGTAAAACCCACGTTTATTAAACACATTTTGGGGACTTGGGATTCAGATTGATTCATGTTTCTCACAAATATTTAAGCAATGCACTTTATCTTCCCCAGGTTTTGTGTCACCTTTGTCATCCTCCCCATCTCTCAGATCTCACTTCTACATGATTCCTTATTGGTTACACCATTTGTTCTATTATAATTTCACTTTCAGTAAGTTCCTTGAGGAAGAACTATATATGTTCTTCTGTTTTAGCAACAGTGCATCCTGGAACGGCAGGCTCCAGAATCTGAAAAGATATGTGTGGAATAAATGAAAGGGGAAAAAAGAAAAAAAAAAAAGATTAGACACATATCTCTGCAAGTGGCTAACAGACTAACCACTCTCAAACTCCTAGGAACTGTATTTTCACCCCTTGTTTAATTTTGAGATCCTACCTCATGTCCAAGACCACTCAGGATTTATCGTCTCATCTGCTGCCTTGCACAACAGTTCTGCAGTACACCTACATTCACATTTAGGATCAATTCTTAGACAGACAGTCATCCAGTATTAGCCGCATTTTCTCCCAACTGTATTGTGTCTTTATATAAGTTGTAAGAATTGTGTTGTCCTTCTGAGGCAGTTCCCACGAAAGAATCGGTTTTGTCTTTCCTTCCACTGTAAAAACATCAAAAGATAACTCATCTTTCTCTTATATGTATACACAGTTCTTCAGATCCATACTATACTAGGTGGATCGCAGTCTTTGTGGTCTACTAGATAAACAAATAATAAAGAAGTATAAACACAGCTAGCTGTGCAGGAAATAAGATTCTGCCAGGCAGCATAGGAAAGTGGGACCCCATGGGTCTAAAAAGACCGAGACTGACCAGGATGATCAGCCCAGCCAAGATGATCAGCCTGGCTGCCTGCCTGATTTCCTCATCATTTCAGTGATTTTGCCGTGTTCCCACAGAACATTGATTCTCAGCTTTTCACACTGCAGAAGAACAAAGCATTTTTTTTGAAAAAGCATCACCCAAATTTAAGCAGCATTATGCAGATAACAAGTCTTCTGTGTCATATTTGTATGTAAATCTATCTTATTGGTGAATAATTTTAAATTCAGGATAAACAGAGATTAGAGCCCGGGAAATTTAAAGCTAAATACAAAGTGTAAAAAGCTAAACCAACATTCCCAGGATCTATGCATTAGTTAAAATATTAGTAAATTAGGACAATTATATTAATTTGATATAAAAGCTGATCATCGAGTGTATCAGAGATCTTTCAGAAATCTTTGTGTTTTTTACCACTGCACTGGAATTTCCTCATTATGTGTCCTGTGTTGTTACACTGAAATTTCAGAGTTTTTCCTCCAATGCTAGTTTCTGAATGTTTCATTTACTCCCTATTTCCCTTCATTATTTTGTGTGGTCTTGAATCCTTTCTTATGTTTGAAATTACACAGTTGCAGCATATTCCTCCCTTCTATGCCTTTGGTTGCATTTAATGCAACATTCATCTGCATTGTCCATATATTACTCGATCTTCATTGCTTGGTAGCCCATTTACCCCTGAGAATATATTAACTAATCTGACAACTATTTCCTTCTGGCATTAAGCATCCTGATGTTTTTTCCCCTTTTCAATCTCAATTTATTTCTAATTATAAACCTTAATTAGATCATGGTTCCTACTGCTTAGGTACTTTTTCATTTGCTACATCTCTAATTGCTTTCTGTTGTACTTAAAGGGAGTGAATTTTTTTTCTCTTAATATCCTCTAGAAAATAATACCTCACAAAGTTCAGAATACTATAAGAATAGAGGTTAGTAGACTTTAACCATTGTTGTTCTGATATCAATACCATGTTTGCTATAAATTATAAAATTGTCCTGCAATACAGCCTGGTGACTACTGGTGTTTATTTTTTTCCATCCCCCTCCTCCCTCTCTCCCTCCCTTCCAAGTTTCTAGCAGACAGAAAATTTTGAATTTTAACCTGTATCAGAAAATAGAAACAAAACCATGGTGCCTGTTGAGGAAAAACATGTGACTTGGAAAATTTTCATGGCTAATTAGAATTATGTGGTAAATCTGTATTTGCAGTACAACTGTTAGTAGCGTTTCATTTCAACGCACCATGTGTCAGCATTTGATGATCATAAGGTGTTGTGTTCATAGGCATAGACAACTGTATTTTGTGCTGTTATTCTGCTAATGAGTATTCTAAAACTACGGTATTCCCAACAGAACAAGTACAATTTTTTTTTAAGTTCTGCTCTTTAGTTAAAAATCTGTTATAAATTCTGAAATATGAAAGACTTATTCTTGCAGTCAGTTTGTGGAAATTAATTAGAAAGATATTTTAAATGGTTAACAGGACCTCATTTAAATTTGTTAAATAATCATTTTGTCTTGTGTGTTTTTCAAGTAAAACATACCAAAATTCTACTTACTTTGCTGCAGAAAGCTGACTTCAGGATGTAATTATCAGTGTGTGAAATACACCATTTTAATAAGGAAATATGTAAAAGACCCAGTTCTCTACTAATATACATTGGTTTCACATTCTCGGAGTCAGCACAACATTTACATAAGGCAATGGTCCAACACAAAAAGTTTTTGTAGTCTCACTACCAGAGATTTATCCAAAACTAAAGTGAAATGATTGGCTTTACATGAATCATAGCTTCACAACCTTTGGCCTCTTCTACCCATTTATGAATTCCCATTTTTAATTCTAGAATGGTGGCTTGGTAACATGGACAGAGAAGCATTCACTGTCATCTGCCTCGTTATGCTGCTTCTGGGCTGACAGAGCTGACACAGACTCTGCTGTCTTTGTCTACCATTGCGGAGGTGTCTGCTGCCCAGGGCTGCTGTGTGTTCAGACCATCTTTCCGAGGTAAAATCTCTCCAAATATCTGTCCAAAGGAGAACTTGGTCTCTCTTGTTGTCCAGAACCATAGAAGATAAATGAAAAATTAGTTAGGAAGCTAAGCCCTTTTCAAGAGGCCCTGTTTCCTACTTGTTTCAAAAGACTATTGGATCTGTGAACTCAATCCATGTGTATATTAATTGCACAGTTAAGTCCTGTCCATGACAAAGTGACTTGTGAAATGATTCTTCCAATATTTTACACTTGTTTGTTCTTGCATGCGCTTCATTAGGCCCTAGGTGATTTGGTCCTTAGGCACTTGGGTTTTTTTATAATGTTGCTATGCAAAGAAATTCAATGTGACAGGTCAAGGAGCACATGACATAAGGTAACATATTATTGTGTAAGTGCTACAAAACGTTTCTTAACGGCTTGCATTGTATCTGTTTTCGTATGAATAAATATCAATTTAGAGCTATAAATAGGAATAAAATACATGTATCCAAGGTTTTTAAAACAGAAAACAATTAAATACGTTGACATTTTAAAAATTCTGTATTCCTTCTGGAGCTGGCCATGTTTAATGTTTTCAAGATTCGGTCAGTATTTTTATTTTTAAGCCACATTTCTTTCAGGGATTTAAAATTATTTTTTTGAATAAGAGGTATTTTACAATTTCAGCATAGAGAATTTTATTAGAAGATTGTTCTTTATGATTATTGTACATTGCATTGATATGGATGATAGCTTGCAGCATTTCTGATGAAAGCAATCTTTACATAGTAAAGGTTGTGGAAACAAGAGAAGATTACTCTCTTGAATAACTACATCAAGATGATTTTAGGCTAAGGAGTATTACCCAGCTAAAAGCCATCTTGATACTACTTTTCCCCTTTTCTTGGTGTTACTTCAGGTAACACAACAGTTAAAATCATGTTAGTACACTGATGAGCCTATCGAAAAGCTACACAGTGTTGAATTGTCAGTGTATGTATGAAAAGTGTGTAAAATAAGCCTATTTGACAGACTGAAAATGCTGTTATGAAAAAATAATAGTAAGAAAACAGACCTGATATTTTATTACTGAAATAACATTGGCCAGCATTATTCCAACAATTAAAGCTGTCTTGTGTTTGTAAAGCAGATCAAAAGAACGGATCTCTGATCCCTTCTAATTAGTAGTTTCTTACTGTGAGATAGAGGCTTTTGTTCCAGTGGTTTTTAATTCATATTTCACTCTTTGCTTTTGTAGGTTTGGTTAGAAAAATGCTATATAGAAGGGAGCTCAGATTCCTGCACTATTCAGATGCTTACGACAAGTTTGTGTATGAAAGGGAAGATCATATAATGAATATAAAATCTGTCCATACCAGAATATTTTCAAAGAACAGGAAATCCTGAATGGCTCCCCAAGACAGGCTTGGGGGGATGGGTCACTCTCCATGAATCATAGAATCATAGAATCATAGAATCACTAGGTTGGAAAAGACCTTAGAGATCATCCAGTCCAACCGTATCTGTCCACCACTAAACCATATCTTTCAGCACCTCATCCACCCGTCTCTTAAACACATCCAGGGATGGTGACTCCACCACCTCCCTGGGCAGCCTGTTCCAGTGTGTGATAACCCTTTCAGTGAAGAACTTCTTCCTTACATCCAATCTAAACCTCCCCTGGCGCAGCTTGAGTCCATTCCCCCTGAAATGTATGTTCAGAGCTTGAACATCTGGCAGAACTGTTGTTGGATTACACACTTGCTTTAGTGAAAGGAACTAATGGTCAATTACAAGACTACATGTTAAGATAAAACCATCTATAGTAACTCGTGTCACTGAAAATAATTGTCTTACTTTGCAAACCACTCTTTACTGACTTAGAATTATGAACTCAGATTTTTCTGGTAGCAGCAGAGCCAAGACTGGTCACAGCTAGTCTCAAGGAGAATAAGGAGGCTGCGGTAGTCTCCTCAGTCTCACATTAGAGTCCAACTTGTGAGTGAAATATTTTAAGGTCATACAGTCTATGGTCTTCCCTTATAAAAATAATACTGTTACTCTGCCAAACACATTTTATCTGAGAATACAAAAAAAGTAGGTAGGTTCTCTGTCAGCCTGAGGCACCAATGCTACAAAGCTTGCAGACAATATTCATTTAGTTCTGCCGAGTCAGTTGGACTGGCCATGTACAAGTCTAAGTTTACACAGCAATTCAGTGGCAAAACATAGATTTACAGCTATCTCCTAGATTCTAGCATCTTTTTCTTTCCTCCAGTTATGCCTCCTCATCATCCTCCAAATGTGTGGCTATCAAACAAAAGTGTTCTGCTCTGTGTCAAGGAATTTCCCTCTTAATTTACTCTGACATAGGAAATGCACCAACAAAGCTGTTAAAAAAAGCAGTCTGTCCAAATGGAAGTCTTATTTCAGGATGAGACATCTCTGAATGATAGCAATTCTGTATTCTTGTGGAACAAAAAGAGTATTTTCTAAAACCTGGAGCTGTTTTAAGTCTGCCTTTAAAATTCTCTCCCTTGAGTGTCTGTGTATTTGAAAGCTCACTGCTGTATAAGAATTATCCCAATGCTTTCATGTCTCAATATTTTAGTGCTTTAACACTACCAATTGACATGATATGACAGATTTAGATTCTATTAAGTACTTAATATATACTTCCAAATTGCCTCACTGCTGCACTAATGACTCCTCCCACCTAAAGCCCTCAAAGGGAATTAAATGTCTGTAATGATACTGAAGTAATAGCTAGGATATGAGATACTGTAGAATACCAAAAAAAACCCCCCAAAACCAAAAAACCCCCAAAAAACAACCCAAAAGTTTTCAGAACTAAAACGGAAGCTGTCCTACTTGTGAAAGGTGGACTTCTTTTTGGCTACTATAGTAGAAACTACAGAACTGAGAATGGATCAGCAAATATTCATCCTTCAGTCATCATAGTCTCAATGTTGTGGGCCAGCTGGATCTATTTATTTATTTTAAATCTGCTTTCTGTTTGCAGGGAGGGATACCTTTTATAAGCAAACATGGCTTCACTTAAGTCCACCTCATATCATCCTAGCAATGCTTAAGTAAACTCTCAGTTCTGGTAAATAAACCCAACTTATCAGGGACAATGTAAATGAGAATCCATTCCAGGGTGGAATCTGGTCTGCTCTTATAGTACGCATGTAATTTAACTCTGTATTTGCACAGGGAAGTCTTGATACAGCAGTCACAATGCAGTCTTATCACAAACAAATGTGTTTACAGGGCCATGATTTAAAATTGACATCTGATTTAAAATACCTCTATTAAATTATGTTTCTAGAAAACACACCAGTCTTGGACCATTTTGGAGTAGAAACAGTAATAATATATTTAAAATTAAAGACATAAGATCCACAAATCTTGTGATGACTGGATGTTGCTAGTTCCAAATAAGATTAGTGGAAGTTACATTTTGGATAACTGTATAATCTGCATAGCTGAGTAATCTGTATAAAACAAAATTTTGCCTCTATCACAACTCCATATGGTTCCACCATTGTCATCTGAAGTACGGATATTTGCACCAGCCAAGAATCTGAAACATTATTCACTGTCAGAAAAGCTAGGGTCTTTAGCAAATATGTGTTTGCTTCTGTACTAAGGCTTTTTGTATCTTTTCTCGCTTCATTTTTTTTTCTTGCTAGCAAGTCACTGATTTTTAACACTGCAATTGCCTGATAGTTACACTGTGCTTCATATGTGTATTTTCATATCCCCAAGTACATCCATGTGCAACACTAGCAACTGATTTTGTCAGGAGATAATTTGACATCAGCAGCTGGCTGGTGGATCGGGTTCAAAGAGTTAGAGTAAACGAAGTTACAGCAGGCTGGTGGCCAGTCACCAGTGGGGTTCCTCAGGGCTCAATTTTAGGGCCAGTGCCCTTTAGTGTTTTTATAATTGATCTGAATGCAAGTATATTATGTAAGTTTGGTGAAGATACTGAAGTAGGAGGAGCTGTGGACTCCCTCAAGGGTGGAAAGGCCAATGATTCTATGATTCTATATGATAAGTATTCAAAAAAAACCCCAAAAAACCCAAAACAAAAAACACACTGTACCAAGGTTTCCTCTCCCTTCCCCACTGTGTAAGATATCTATATTAGATATCTTTGGCATTATTGAACTTCAAGGTAGATTAATTGTGCATGTACTAGAAGCGCATGGTAGTTATGCATACTATGACATTCCTTATAACTGTAACTTAAGGCAGCAGTTGTGTTTTGCCTTTAGGCTAGCTCAGTCATTAGGAGTTTAAAAGGCAATTCATGAAGTTACCCAGGACCAGACAGTACTTAAAAAAAAATAAAATGAAGAAATGAGTTAAAATTAATTTTTATTCTTTTACAAATTAAATCAGTTTTCCTAAGATAAAATTTCAGTGGAGTAATTTTATCTGAGCTGCTGGGAAATTTTATAACCACTCAACTTGCATAGTTTTATCTCAAAAAAAATACAAATATGGTTTACATGGATGAATTTCAGTCATGTTGGTAAAATCTTTCATTCTGTGGAAATAAGCTAGTCTGCATAAAAATAAATCATAATAGGAAACAACAGAAGTTCTTGGTTTGTCTTTATTCTTTGTGTTTTGGCATCTTCTGCTTACAAGAATGCTGAAAGGAAAGGTCTGAGTGGTTATTACCATCAGCTGAGTTGCAACATCCTTTTGTTGAAGTGGGTAGGACCATTTCTTCCCTTTTATATGAGGGTATATTAGTATGACTAACAAAGACCTTGGAATCCCTTAGTTTGTATACAGATTGGAAAATGAGACTCCGATTCTTTTCTCCCTTACACCAGTGTTATACCTCTACAAGTCCACTGAATTCAATAGTTATTAAATAAAAGGAGTTAGGGAACAGTAATATACCCTTAATTCACCATATTGTAAGAAAAGAATCAGCCAACACCATGACCATACTAGAATTTTGCTTGTAGCCCTTTTATAACCTTTCTTTCTAATGGATGGTTTGTCTTTTTTTTTTTTTTTTTTGTATTTCTATGTTTACCACTTCTTTAAAATTCATTACTTCTACAATAGCTTTCTCTTTAGACCTCTGCCATAAATAAGTAAATACAGGCACCGATGGCACCTTTAAAAAACATGCCTGAATGAGAACAAAGCAGCTTTCCCTTGGTTGAATCATTATTTCTAATTTCTGTGGTGGACTCATTCAGGCTTCTCCAGCAGGGATCAGTAAACTGTACAAACAAATAACACAATGATCGCTCCTTTATAAGAGCTCAGATCTGAATTCAATGTTGTTACTACCAAACAGATAAATGCTGAATGTCTGTTATATCCATAGCGACTGCAGTCGCCAGTAAGTATGGTTCTTGCATCTTCAGCAACACATGAACGTGTCAGTCACTGATTGAGATGACAGCTCTGTAGGCAGATGGGGAAAGAACTGTTCAAGACTTTTGTTTTTGTTTCTTTCATATATTTTACCGAGGAGCAAAAGACCATGTGTAAACACAAACTCAATAGGAGTGCAGCAAACCCAATGGAAGTACAGCACAGACATAGATGTGTTAGATTTGATCAACAGCTGTTCTATCTGAAAATGTCAAAGAAAAAAAAGGAAATTCTTCCTTTTCTAATTCCTTGTGAACCTTTCTAAGCATAACAACACATACAGGAGATTTTCCAGTTCCTGCCAAACCAGGAACTTTCCTATGGAAGACCCTTGTGACAAGAGTCAGATTATTTTCTCCCATGTCATGAATAAATATCACTTCACTCATCAGATTAATTAGAAGAAATTGGTGGCTGAGACAGAACGGAATATAGAGAAATATGATTACTTCCTATTTCATATTGTTTTTTCCCCCCTTTCTTCCTGTCTAATTTCACTTATGGCCATAGCGATTTTCCTCTTTCTTCTGGTAACAGGATCTCAAATGACACTTTTGTGTTAGGTGGCACAGAGTAATTGAAATCCCTGAGTACAGTAAGCTTAACAAGGAAGAAATTGTACTTCTTTCCTCTCTTCATCTGCCTACCTGAAACTCAGCATTTTATTCATATCATTCTCACAAAAGTGATGAATTTATTAAGACAGCAGACTGGGTTTGCAGCTTTCAGCAAATATTAAAATAAAATATTTTTATTGAATTTTAAGTATACACATATATAAAAGTATATAATACACATATCTATTTAAATGGGTATAAAAATATTTCCAGAGAAAATTATGCCTTTGAGGCACACTGTCAGGAAACCCTAAGAATGACTAGAAACAAATAATATTCAAATTAACTTGCGAAGTCCATATAAGAAACTTTATAAGAAAAATGTAGTGAAGACGCAGTTGCTACATTGTTTATCAGAAGCAAATTGAAGTGTATTGTTTCAGTCATCAGAGAGGTTTGTAGAAGCTGCTCCTGCTGATACCACTTCAGTTATCATTTTCTACTACAGAATACCTTGATCAATTCTTTGCAGTCTGATAAGCTTATTTCACAGACTGAAACTTAATAGTATTCTTTCCATGTGAATACATCTATTGGCAAAATGACCTCCATATCCTCAAACTTGACTGGGCAGCATGATTTCTTTCTACCTTTTCTCCTCGTAAACAGGAGTACAGCCATAAAATGTGAACAATATTTCTGTATTACTGATTTAATCTGTGCTTTGGCTCTCAAATCCAATTGGCATGACAGTTAAAATTAGCGGGACAAGGTCAAACTGTCAAGGATAAGGCTGGCTGTAAGCAGAGGGGCTTCTGTGGCTTTGTTTGCTTGTCATTTCAGCTGCTATGTCAGCTTAAATACCATCAGTAAAAAAACACAGAGCATAGCTTAAGGAGTAATGGGGCAGGGGGCACATCTGAGCAATGATCAAACAAGAATAAAATCCAGAGAGGCCACACTCTCAGGACACTATGGCATCCGTGTCTTTCACAAAATGTCAGTGCAGGCTGATTAAACAAATGCTGCTGTCCAGGCAAAGCTGATCAACCTGCAGCTGATAGGAAAAGTTCACATGCACTTGTGCTATCACTCTGAAATACTATGGGTAAGTGAAAAATTCTAGAGTGTTGTGGTAAAATGAAACGTTGCACAGAGCTTGAACGTTTGCTGCACCTAGTATACCACTGTTTCACATTTTTGCTTGATTTGCATTCTGTTGACATGATTTAAAAGCCTTTCAGAATGGCTCTTTGTCCAGACACAGCTTGAAAGTCCAAGCTCTCCTACAAAAGCAGGTGAAATTAATTTTGCCACACATACAGTTCCATTCATGAATCTTCTCTCAGTGTCGTTCAGTCAGTTTTTTCCATTAATAATTACCTTTACCTAAAAGTTTGATGATACTCATTTACCAAAGTTTTTTTATCCTATTCTCACTCTTCTCTCTCTCTAATCTATACTCATACACAAACATTCATAAAATAATCTTTTGTCAAAGATTAACTATTTTCTTCTTGTAAACTGAAAAATAAAATACAGTACAAAATCATTGTAAAGGAAACTGAAATGGGATACATACCTAATTTGTAAAGTATTAAACTATTTAGAAAAATTATTGTTTTCATTTATTTCCTGATATTAAGTTTTAAAATCATCATGGAAAAGGGTAGGAAAAATGCATAGTTAAAATACATATATTTTAAAATCAGAAAGCAGTCACATTAGCTGGAACGATAGTGTAACATTCTTTCTGAATAGAGGCAAGCTTCATAGGTACTGTCAGACATTATAGATCCTAAGTTCACACTCCTTAATCAACTGACTGTCCTGTAAGTCATTGATTAAGGGCTGCAGAAATTGGGTCAAGTCCCTTGATCTCAACTATGACAAGACAACAAAGGCCCATTTGTGTCTGAGGGACGAGGAAAGACATGGAGTGTAACCAGGCACAAAGGGCAAAGGGAACAGTTGTTCAAATAGGTACAGCAGTCAGGACTGAAGTAAAGCTATGTGGCAGAGAGAAGGGTTAATGATTAAGGGGTTAAGCCAGATAAATCCAAACTGAAACTGATGGATATAAATAGTATTATTACTTCGTTATGCAGAAGAGCAGCTACATATAGGAAGACACAGCAGGACAGAGGGTATAAGCAGCCAGTAAGAAAAGCAGAACATCCCACTAATGAAAGCCACAGACACAGGTGACGATCAAAGGAGAAACATGATAAAATACAGGAAAAAAAACCACTTAGAGCAGTCTCCATCTTTGTGGAAATGATGTAGTGACATTGCTAGGGAGTCATCTTCCGTTCTGGGTCAGTGACTCGTAGCAGAACCTCAACAGGATATGGAAAGACAGATCCCGCATCTCTTCTTTCTGGGAGGTTACTTCCTTATAATCTTTTCTCCTCCTAAGTAGCCAAAAGAAAAATTATCAGAATGATGTTCTTCAGCTAAATGAAGCTCAAGAAAGGATCACAAATTTCAGTTAGATATGGGACATGCATCACACAAAACAGAGATCTGAATCCACCGCAGCTGCAGCAGAGCTGAGAAGGGCTACAAGACTTGCTTTTGTGAATTATCCATTTAACTCATGAATACCCAGTGCAGCCCATCCTTGCCACAGGATCGTGCCTGGGGAACCTGTCCCTGCTGTCTAGTACGACTTCCAAGGACATCCTATACACTCCTACATACCTACTTCTGAGTTGCTTGTTATGCCTGTTTTGTAGGTCTTGGATGAGGCAGTTCAGGCTTACAGTTCCTGGAATTCAGGCTGTGGCTATAAACCCACCAGACTGAGGACATTTCAGTGCAAATTTCTGCATTCAAGGGGAATGTATTAGCCACGGAATGATTGTATGAAACAAAATAGCAACAATGTCACTGCTGTGGTTTTGAAGAAAAGCTCAAGTAATTGTGGCTGTTTTGTCCAGAACTTAATCGATTTGGCAGGTTTTAGGTGTGCCTAAATGTGCCTAGGCTCAAAAGGATTATACTTGTATTTTAAGGTAAGACAAAAGAAAACACTGGTACCTAGTTTCAGATCCTTGAGAAAGTACTTGTGAAAGCAGTGTCTAGGAGACTTTCTCAGAGGATGGGTCTTCTAGGAATTATTCTACCTGTTTTAAAGATAGAAAATTAGAGGGGAAAAAAGTCTACTTCACTTAGGCACAATGTTGTACATTGCTGGAGTACAACAATTAATTAATTGAAGTTTACTGTATTAGAGATAATTTTAATCACTTTACCTCATTTCAAAAGAAGAAAACATAAAACTGTCTAGTTTGCCTTCTGGATTTGTAGCTACAGTATCCCTTTCCCATGTGGTAGGTCAACAGGACTGCATTGCCTTGTTTCGCGTGTCAGGGTCCCATTAACCTAATGTAATAGTTGGCACGGATTTCTGAGCAAGTTTTGTCTATGAAGTCAGAAGGAGAATCTGAGTGGAATATAATACTCTGCTAAAACAATAATACTCTCATAATCTAACCCTCATTAACTTGTCAAGCTCAGTGACAGTCTTTAATAGCATTCATTCTTTTTATGTTTTAAGTTATTTTTTTGTAGCTATTTGAAAAACCTAAAATAAGGTTGTTACTGTATCTGCACTGAATGGGAAGACAGCCTGTCTTTTTTTTTTTTCCTTTTTGAACTGGGATGCACTTATGTTTATTTTCTGGGAAACTTGCCATAGACCTCTTTAAAAAATGGATGGAAGTGAGTATATTTAATTTATTTTTATTTTCTGTTTAACAAATGCTAAAATGCTGCACATGCAGTTACAACGATTCTGTTGTTAGAAATTTATGGTCATCGGCTGATGTTTTTGTCACCAAAAGGGAGATTGGGCGTTCAGGGAAAGGGTTGATTTCCAAGGCACGGCTTGTGCCATCTGACATTGTTGTTAATAAAACACACCAGAGAGGAGACAAATATGGATTTCCTTGGGTGGGGGGAGGAGGTGCAGAATGGCTTTGTTTGCTTCTTGCCCCTTTCCGTTAGCAGCAACATGCACCCTGCGCTTTTTGACCTGTTGTGGTTCATGTTGAGGCAATCCCCACCTCTCAAACCAGGGCTGAATACAACCCTGGCAGAAATCAAAACGTACAATGCTCCTCCCTTAGTGCAATGAGCACTTGTAGCTCACCATGACTTCAGTGCAGGCTGGGGAGATCAGCATATGGCAAGAGTAAGTTTGAATCCTTCCTAGCACCCTCCCCTGTCTGATTCACTGAGGGATGATAGTCATAGTATCGGTCCCACTGGGTTTTAATTTACCCGCTGACAGAATCACCACACATCAGGCTTTTATATGTTCATACCCTTAAAATCTGGAACGAAGTAAAGAGCTTTGTCACTGATTCTAAAAGGAAAAAAAGGTAATAACAGTTACAACTCCATTTGGAAAGAAATTAGAAGCATCAAACATTCTATATCGAGCTTAGTTGCTGTTTCAATTCAGAAGAGAGTGTGCAAATATAGCACTTTTGTTCTTTAAACTTGATTCTTTTGTACATTTAGTTACATACCTCAAAAAATAAATACCTCTTCAAACTGATATTGCATTAGTTTCTTATTCATTAGGTCTCAGTAACCACTTTCTGCCCATTTGTTTCCCCCACAAAGTAACAATGAAAAAATAATATACAATTCTTAATGATTTTCTGAAATACTGCACAGGTGCAGGCTGCAGCTGTTATGGGTAAACTATATTTTGCTAAACTAATTCAAATCCCATTGGGGAAACAGAAGAATCACTGCATTCCCATAAAAAGAAAAATGTTTTCATTGTTTGATATTGAAGTTTCTACCAAGTCAAAAGGTCTTTGACAACAAAAATTAAATGTTATCTCATAAATACGCATGAATATATATAATTCCTTTGATTTTGACTTTGTTAAAAGTAGCATGGCATTAGTTATCCTTTTTGAAAAGCCTCCCTAACATTTTGAAATTTGTATGAGATGGCAAACATTACCTTCCATATACTATATTAGAACTGAAATTAAAAGAAAACGTTGTCCTTCAGACTCACACTTAAAACATGCAACTTTTCATAAGTAAGGGTGTATTACAGTGAAAATTGCATTTGCCAAATGAATTGGTATTTCACTACACATTTATAAATGTGTGTTTACTTCTGTGCCTATGCTATATGCACTCATTTTTGTTGCTGAGATATTAAATAGAGAAGTAGCCTGAGGTTTGTGGGTGTTATTTTTATTTTAAAACCTGTTCTGTGTAACATGAGAAAGGTTTCATGGAGGGGACACACACACACCTTCATCTCCAGATCAGCAGTGGCTAGTGGTGGGTGGAGTTCAAGGGGCAGGTTTCTCATCTTTCCCTCTCAGCACCCGTTCAGGTCAGGGTAACTGCAACCCACATAAGGTAGGGAGACCTTAGCTGAGGTATGGACGTGTGTGACTGAGAGAGGAAGTTGTTCTCTGTGTTGATTGGCATGATGTAGATTAACTTGAAACCTCAACATAAAGTTCATTTGCAGAGAAGTGAGAGGGACTGAATGAGCTTCTGTATTAACCCATAAAATACAAATCTTGGAAAATCAATGTCTTTTTCACTAGAAAAGGAGATATTTTGAGGCAAAACATTCCCTTTCTTCTCAAATTAAAGTGTTAAGCAGCCCTGAAAGTCTGGGATTCCTGAAGCATATTTTGCCCTGGGACCACTACTGGAGATCCCCACCAGTGCTCAGGTACCTGTACCAGGATACTCCCTACATAACCATCGGTAGAGTGTTGTGACATATCAGCCAGGGAAACGGTGGTTGGATTAGAAATTTAATTGTGCAAAATATGAACCTGCCAGCAGGTTCCTGGTTTGTAGACTGGTGTCCCTGAGCCTTTCCATATACATCTGTGTTACGGGAGAAGCTGTTTTGGAAACAATTTCATTGTTAGCCTTATGGAGACTCCATTCAAAGTAGGGTGAATTACTGTAACTGTAATAATTTTATTAACTTACAGGTTATTAAAGACTTATGCATTCCATAGGAAACCCTTCAGCTTGCTGAAGTAATGCTTGTACATGTTGTCCATTTAAAAACTAAGAACAATCTCAGAATTTGGATTTACACTATGAAGAAACTCTAAGTTAATAATTTACCTTTGTGATGATACTATCAAGAATTAATTCCCTTTTTGTTTTTAGTTCATATCCAAGATCAGAAGTGTGGAATATATACCTATTTTGATTAGTCTTCATAGACTTGGGACTCTTTTACACTCTTTTTTTTTTTTTAATGAACTGAATTAATGTAAAGTTTTGTAAAAATGTCAATAAATTACTAGAAACATTTTGAAAGTGAGATGTAGAATATCATGTCGTGTAACATTACTTTATTTTGCTATTTGGATCTTTCCAACTCCAAATCTGTTTATATCACCGTAAGAATAATGTATCTTAAATCACTCTAAAATGGACTCCAGGAGAAAAGGAGAAATTTCTTTTTTTACTTTTTTAATGCCTGCACTATTTTGTAACTCTGTTTGGGGCTTAACTCATTACACAGAAAATGAGTTTGAAATGTATATTAAACTCTGTAGGAATTCTTACTTTCTTGAATCATTCTGGAGAGTATTTTTTCCACGCTGATGGAATAAACCACTCCACTTTGCCTAATAAACAGAGCTGTCAGTTATTTCTCTCATTCTGTGCAATCCTATCACCTCCGATTGTCTTAGGAAGAGAGATCTAAGGAAACAGTCTGATGAGCTATGGGAGACCTGGTGTGCTGGTCGCCACCCAGGTATTTTTTCAAAAATTTTTATGTTGAATACCTGCACTCTCCTTAATTTTCAGGCACACTCTCTTGCATGTTTCTAGATTCAATCCTGTCTGCATTTTGTCATGCTTCTAGCCAAGAAAATATGAATATGTGTATTTCTGAGGCTGCATCTGTCTTAAAGGAGTATCCTACATAGTCAGAAATATTGGAGTTATTAACTAATGCTTGCGTGTGAAAGGATAATATAAAAGAAAACTCTATTAACGGTAATATTTTATGAAAAATTATTAAATTCCCTAAGTCTCAATATGCAAATAGTGAGTAGAATTAATAATGGGTCCCATTATCTTTAGTGTATTTATTTACCTACTATAAAGCTAAATATCCTCATAAATATTTGCAAGAATGAGATTTTAATTTACAGATTTAACATCTTGCAGAAGTGCTTTAGCAGATCTTTAAGACTACACACACACATGCCCTTATGAATTGCGTAGTTTCTATGTGTTTTCAAGAATCAGGAAAACAAATTAAGAATATTAAAGAAAAATACAGGCCCCTTACCATAGAATATTTTAAGTGCTGAACAGCTTGGAGAGCATATAACCACAACAGCCACTCCATATTTATTTTGATGTTATTGTGCCACATAGAATGTGCTTCTTTTCACCTCGTGTTGTAACACTCGGAGGTTTATGATCTACTGTGGAGTAGCAGCTCCAGAATGCTAGAGATGGAACAGTTCCAGCACTTATTAAGTTGTTAGCCTTGGACATGAAAAAATCTAGGCTATCCATAGCAGAAAAAGGTTTATTCAAGTAATATATGAGGTTTGACTTAGAACAGGGAATTAAATTTTCAAAGACTGACAGGTGATACTGCCTTCCTTTACATCTCTGTGACTTTGCTTTGTACATCATATAAATCATTTCCCTTCTAAGTAACATGTTATTCCTTTTTAGAGCAGTTAACCCATTAGTATATACTGTGCTATCAGTGTCTAACTAGACCAGAAAATAAACTGTCAGTAAGAATTACGACAGCAGTCAGAAGACAAAAGACCATGTGAATAAAATTCAGAATGCACCAAACAGTTTATTTGATGACAAAATATGATTCTGAAAAGAAGAAAAGGAACAACTTGGCTGCATGCCTAATGTTTGTATGGTAGTAAAATTAAAGCAGAAGTCAAAAGGTAAACATGATATATAAAACCTGTTAAAAGCAGATTCTTGTTTCAAACAATAAAAATAGATGTTTTAAAGTGTAGATTATTGATAGTGAAATTAAATACTCTGTGCTAATATTTATACAATAAGAATATATATTAAATTCATTAGAAAAACATTCATTAGGAAAGAGAGGTCATTCACTAAGTGGAGAAGATTAAGAAGCTTTAAGAAATAAAAAAGTCAAAGAGTTTAGGAACACTTACATTTGGGAAAAATTAAGATGTCTGTTGTCTAGATAGATAGATATTGTCTATTAATAACTAAAAAAGATGTTAAATAACATCTGGTGGTGATAAACATTTGAAGTCATCAAGCTGGGAGGATTGCATATAAAAGAGCTGACTGATGACATCTCTGGCTTGGTAGTGTTGGTTTGTAATAAATATCAGAGATAGCAGAAAATATCCCGAGGACTGGAGGACAGTTTATATTGTGCCCATATTCAGAAATGACAAGTAGGAGGAATACAATATATATAACCCTACAATATTTATGCTTAATAATGAAAAAGTGTATAAACTTTCACTGTTAAGGACATGAAGAAGAACAATTCATGCCAACTAACATGAATTTATGGGATATACAAGTTCTTCAAAAACCCGATTTTATTTTTAGATTAATTGGAG
The DNA here is from genome assembly GCF_000690775.1 of Eurypyga helias. Taxonomy (NCBI): domain Eukaryota; kingdom Metazoa; phylum Chordata; class Aves; order Eurypygiformes; family Eurypygidae; genus Eurypyga; species Eurypyga helias. Next base: position 84,373 of record NW_010234174.1, on the reverse strand, counting down.
ATTTTAACAGTGATCGTCACTGTTATTGTAGTGTGTAGGAACTCCAGGCATGCAAACGGAATCCCATTTTGTTAAAGATCAATAGATAATATATACCAAACAGATAAGAAATGCTCTATCCAGATCTCTCGGTGAACCAGACACTTGGGTTACCCAAGCGTTAAATGAAACCCCCAAGCACAGAATAAAACCCTCCTCACAAACATACTGACCAGTAAAAATTAGGGGATAAGAATAAGCAGAGGGATGACGAAAACCTGCTCACTGATAATGTAATGCCACCTGTTGCCATGCATTGGTGGGAATCCTGACTGGAGAATACTGAAAGAAATTCTCTATAAACACCTTCTTGGTAAGAATAAGTTTCTTGAAGTTCTTATCCCCACAGTCTCACCATGCTAGAGAGAAAGCAGAAGAGCATGCAGAATCCTTTTCCCATCCTCTGCAGGAAAGGCTCCACATCAAGCAGTAAAGGAAAAAATTTGTTCAGTGTTCCCTGACTCTCTTCCCACGCTTTTCCTACAGTGATCTCAGAAATATTATGAATCCTGTAATTTGCAAATACATAATACATGTGAGGGTGATTTTCACACATAAAGGGACATGAAAAGCTCAAAAAACCCCTGTTTCAGCTCATGGTTTGCCTCTGCCACTCATTGATTTCAGCTACCTGTCAGGCTCAGCTCTTATCTTTGACATTACTCAACTCTGCAGTGTTCAAAGTTGCAAATGATAATAAAACTTTTCTATTCATCATTTCAGTGCCATGTGCATAGCAATTACTGTAACTGCACAGTAAATGCCAGACCAAATTGTTCAGAGCCTTTTTTGTATATTTAAGTGTGATTGAGAGAACATTGGAAGAAGTTAAAGGTATTGCTGAGAAGTTAAATGATTTTCTAACCTCATTCTATATCACAAAGAATTTTCAGGGATACGCTCATTTTTTCTTATAAAAAAGTTGCAAAAAATTCTGGGACTAAGAACTTATTTTTCTTCCACTTTACTTGGAGTAAAGTCAGTTTAAGAAGTTTGTTTTTAACAATTTTTCTTTTTGAAGTAGAATGTCTCCTCAAGGATAACAGGTCTAGCAATTTTGATAAGAGATATATCGTTGGGAGTCCTTTCACTCCCTTTTTGGCGAAGTAGCTGTTGCGTAGAGGAACAAGCCTCCACTCAGAAGTCTTCTGCAGAAGGCAAGAGGAAAGCAACTAGATGGTAAATGGTCAGGTTTTGTCACGTCAGATTGACAGTACAATGTTTCAAGTCTCCATGAAAAGTTCAGTGTTACTATATTTGTAAATATTAAGAATGAATATTAGCAATGCAAATTTCTTGAAGATCAGAAATTCTTCATTAATATTCAAATCCAGAGAAGGCTACACCAAAATCTTAGAGGATTATGTGAATAGTGACTTGGTAGCATGATGTCGAACAGAACTAAAAAAATACTAATTAATCCACAGTAGAGCGGACCATGACTTTCCTATGCACATCATGTGTGCATTGTATCAACTCTAGAAAGAGTCCTGGGCATCTCTACTCAGAGACAAATTCTCACAAATCCCACACAGCTGGGATGTCAGAATGGGAAAGAAAAGAAAGTTTGGTCTGTTTAGGAAAATGGCAGTAGGCTAGATAATGTGACATCTGCAGACTGTTAGACACCACTTCAGACAGCATGCCAGATTTGAGATGTGATAGTATGATCCAGACTGGCCGTTCCCAGCGTTCTGTAGAGCACTTTTCCTTCAGGGAAAAAAAAAAAACCTGAAGGAGTGTGCCTGGTCATTTTGGATCCCACTTTATTTTTCTAGAAAAGTATAAATATATTCCATGATTTTTCATAGTTTTTAAAAGCTAAAATGTCATGCTATTCTAAAAAAAAAAAAAAGAAAAAAACAGAAAAAAAAGAAAAAATGTACTAGGCATTAAATCCACAAAGACAGAAAAAATCTTATTTTGTCTCTATGTAAATTTTTTTAAGTAGGTTTGGAAAGTGATATTAATCCTCTAACTACCAAATAACAGAGGTCTCCTTACTTGTTAATCAACATGAAATACTTTAAACAACAACAAAAACCATTTTAATGCTTGGGGAACCAAGCGAAGATTGGAAGAAGAACTATTAAAATGTGCTCATAGTTGCTTAAGTTAATGACCTTGCATCAAAAAAGAAAAAAAAAAAATTGCTGTAACCAGTTTTACAATTGTCTGCCAAACTGGACATTAGTGAAATCCCTTCCCTCCTCAGAAAGTTTATCATGGCACTTACTCCTACTGTTACGGCAGGATTAAATGCTCCAGAAAAATGCAGAGTTCTACTTTTCTGCCCGCTTGTGATGCAGCGCATGTACAAGACCAGGTGCAGAAGCACCCTCAGTTGCCAAAACCCTTGGATCTTGTTATGACTTTTTTCATACGAGCACACTCAGGAATTAAAAATATAATTGAGATTGGTCAATCTTTTCAAGGTTTTTATGCTTGAAATATGTGCCATAATTCCCTTACAACTCCACCCTCAAAGTGAAGAAATGCCTTTAGTTTTATGCAAAAATTGGATTTGTGAATTAACATTGAGAAAAACATTCTAATTAAAATACAGCCTGCTCCATTTAATGGAGAGTACGTTTATAAATATATTTATTTTAAATCAAATATGGTGCTGTTAGTTTGAGTGCAGGAGAAAAAGAGCTGTCATAGCCAGCTGATCAATGTATTTTTTTATCTGATTGAAGAGGAGTCTGAGTTCATTCTGTCAGTACACTTGCAAACATTAGGCTAATTACTAACACTGAAACTTTTATAATATTACAAATGTCTGGTTACATTTTGATCACATGAAATCACTTAAAACAATCTCTCTTAAACTACTGCAATGTAGGAACAACTCCAGTGTTTCCTTTCTAAAGGTAAAGAAAGATCTGGGTGAAATATCCAGTCACCTCCTTAGTCTGCTTTGGTGTCACTGCAGAATGGTGTGCTGCCACAGTATTTTGCCATAAAGAATTCTCAATTAATCTATTTATTCTGAAGAACATGGTGGAACAACACTACAGGATGTGTCTACACTTCTGTTCTAGTTTCGATTAGCAATGCATTTTTCTTAAGTGGATCCATGAACTGCCACCACTCACTCTGCTTTCATTCACAGCAAGGAGCCACAATCTTTTTTTATGAGCTTCATGTAGACTTTCATTCTTACAGTACTGAACCTGTGTTATATATTCTTGGTACCCTGTACCAGAATTTTGACCCAAATCTGAAGTTCAGAGGCCCTTGTGCTATAGTGGTTATCTCTGATTTGTTTACATTTTGTAACCATAAAATGTTAACAAGAAATAGTTTTGCATTTGAAATTTCTTGGAGATTATTTTAAACTTTTTTTATTTTAACAACATCCTATTTTCATTGACGAGAAGAAAGAACAATGCCAGTAAGTCTTGTTTAATGACAGATATTTTACAGTTTAGTAATGGTTTTTATCTTACCAGAAATTTATGTTTTCATTTGAATTAAACTTGAAGATAAGAATATAAGAATAGCTGCAGTGAATCCTATAGAAGGTTAACACCTTGCTTCCATGCCATTAGTGGATTCATAACACTGGGTGTAAGAAAAGGGGAAACACAGAAATAGAAGCATATACAATCTTCCAACACGTTTCCATAAAATTTATAATGTTCCAAACCAAACCAAAACAACCCACCAAGCCCACTTAGCTACCTATAAAACTTTAACTGAGGTATTGGAAGCAACAAATTTTAATGACAGTTGAGAATTAAAATTCAAGCCCTCTTATTAGTGCTGAGGCCCAGCTAGCAGCCTCTTCAATAATCTGAGACAGCTAAAGTGCAAATTATTTAAGAGGAAGTTACATGGTGAACTTCAGCAGGTTTTCTGTATTCAGAATCAAACATGTCTTCCTACAGGTAAATAGATAAATAACTGCCAAGAGCCACAGAATCCTGTCAGAAAACTGCAGTTTGACCTGGAACATTATAGGGCTTTGGGACTATCTACTTAGATACTGAAAATAGAAAAGGTATGATCATAAAATTTTAAAAGCTATGATACTTGCATCTTCTCCCATCAAAATCAGTGAGTTGTGGTTTTTTTTTTTTTTTTTTTTCATAATCCTTAAGGGACAAAAGGCATGACTGTCCTGAATTTCTATTTTATAGAGTCTTTTAGAAACGCACCAGTGTATGGAGGGACCAAGTTAAGAACTCTCCACAAGTTACACCCTGTTCATTCAGTATGTTAAAGTTTAATTGTAATTTAATTGATTCACAGGCTTTGTGCTGGTCATTTGCAGGCATTTACTGCCATAATATCTGTGCTTTTAGATGTCAAGATTGCTTTGTGAACAATGCAAGTGCAGCAAAATGGCAGTCACTGAATTAATTTTCCCAGATGAGTAATTTAATCAGACCCAGTATATTTCAGCAGAGTTCAATCTACTGTTTTCCCTGTACTGCAGAAATATTCTTCTGTTTTAATCACTACTTGATTTTTTTTCCATATAAAACAGTGAAATTCTCCTTCATTGTCTACATTTTTTGTTTCTGAGCACTTCCCAAAAGCTCAAGACTTATCATTATTACCGGGATTAATGAAAACATTCCCATTCAGAGTGGAAACTTACATTTCTTAGTTTTTCCCCCCTTTTCTCTGACAGATGCTAGCAGTATTTATGTTTTCATGTAGCTCTTAGAAAAGCGACTTAAAGGAAAGAAGAGAGAAAGGTGTTATTGTGTTTAACTATGTATGATAACTAATCACTTAATTTCCTGATGCTAGGGAAAATGAATACAACACGTGACATGGTAGCAGATTCTGCTCTTGCCACTGGGAATATGAATTAACTCTAGGAGATTTGTGTGTAGAATTGAACTGGTGTAACTGAGATCAGAGCCTGTTCCAAAGATCTTGAATAATTCCTGTAAGGCAAATGCCTTCAGCTGTCAATCTACCAGGCTGACCTGTCAGTGTCACATAATAATTAAACAGCAGCTGGCATTAGTGCAAATTTATAATTGCTATAATCCTTATTGCTGACATGTCAATATTTAACTTGCATTAACCTTTCCTTTGAGGCTTACAAATAGTGCATCTCTGGCTTGTTCAGTCTAATTTTTCATGTCATTGCTTTGCAAGGTACAAAGATTTATAATGTCATTATGTGATGGATACAGACCACTCCTTTACTTAGCCGCGTAAGATGCACTAACTCTAGAATAACACTGGTTTATTTATTTATTTTTCTGTCCTGCCTGCAAACCACACTTCAACCACTTAAAAGATTTATAACATGAAGGCCACATCTCAAATATTGAGCGTAAAGATGCCACTCTTGTGAATTTCAGACAGCTTCTTTGGAGGGTGACACACTCTAAGTTGTTACTACAAATTATAGATTCACAGTTGTTTTGGTTTCAAATTTAGTTAAAACGAATCAGTAGCATTAAAACTTCAGAGAAAGGTATTGGGAATTCTGGAATGTTTATGAGAAGTCAAAATTAGGCCATTATTTTAGTAGTCCTTCATCAAAAAACAAATTGAAGATTTTGACCAGAGGGGATTTTAATCTAAATTACCCAGAGATTCATGCACAGTCTGTCTGGCAAACAAAAAAGATCAAAGGAACTTTTATACTCTCCCACTCTGAAGTGTTCCTTACCTCATACTGTGTTTGAAAGTGATAAATTGCATGTAAACTTTGATCAGAATAAATAAACATAGTTCTGCATTATTTTCTAGATGATCAGATTTTTTTTTTTTTCAGCTAGTGATCATACAGAAGCTTTATAAAAACAACTATAATTACATTTGGTCCTGAGGTAACTGCCATGATCACAAAAAGAATTGAGAAATAGCTTCAAAACTCTTGTGGCTGCTTTTCTGCTCATTCCATGAAACTAAAGAATCCTATATTTTATATTTCCAGAGATCTCTTGGTTATCTCACCTGCCACCCATAAGGTTCTGAGCGTTGCTTAATAGGTAAGTACCATTATACCTGCCCTTATTTTTCTTACAACAGTTATGCTGCTACTGACATTATTATAACAGTTCAACACATCCCAAATGCTAGCATTTACAAATTCCGTTGTGAAGTAAAATAAAATACTTTTCTTAACCACTGAGTATTCTGTCTTCAGCCTTATCATCTGATCTTTCCATTATCTGCTCAGTAAAGGCTAATTACAGGTCAGGGCTTTTCCTTGAAAGGGCGAATTAAAATTCTACCCTGTGTAGATATTTTTGGATGATTTATTGAGATTACAAATAACCTGTACTCATGTTTATAATTAAACAATCTAATTTATCGCTTACTGTTGTACTTCTGAGGGGTCTTGACTCTTGGGTCCCCAAAGAATTATGGTTTATATCTTTCAGATCAAGTTTTAAAGCAGTATGTAAGTATATAGTGAATTGATCAATGCCAGGAATCATGTGTAGCAGGCACAGTAGATTGTACTTAATTCAGATTGATTAATAGCAGATAAGAAATGTAAGCGTGAAATAAGTACATTAGGCTGGTCTATATATGCACAACAACTCCTTTAGCATCTGAACACTCTATAAAAACTATAAATTTTCTTTGAAAAGAAATAATTTTTAAAAGCAAATGTTGCACTTGTAGAACAAATGTTTGAACAGTCTGGAGAATCCATGTGTCCTACAAATTCCAAGAATGATTTTAATGATTGCTATGGTTACATCAACACATACTGTAATATGATATAATCAGCTGTGATGTGCTATGGCACAGAAATTGCAAAGATATGTTTGATTAAAAAAAAGCCATTGCCAATATGTTCTTGTTTTACAAACATACCAGCTATTTTGAAGTTCCAGAAAGGTTTAAGATGTAGGCTGTCAACTTTGTTTAGTTATTGTGATGACATCTCAAAAGGTATCAAACTGATCTGGTAACATTTCTCTAAATAGAATTACCTGGATTTAAGAACTAGAATATTAAAAAAAAAAAAAAAACAAACATCCAGCAACTATTGGTTTTGCATGTAAATCTCTCCCAATATTATTTTTCTTGTAATTAAGTGTTCTAAATGCATAATTAAGTTGTTATATCACCTTTCAATAATATACTATCCATTTTAATACCTCTATACAGTATGTGCACCTATTTGTCTTCTTTACTTTTTCCGCTACTAGATTTTTCAGTATTTTTTTCTTTTGTATTGAATCTTATTTTTCCTTAAACACATTTCTTGTGTTTCTTTTAATAAAATCAATTCTGTTGATTTCTTTCACCTTCTGATATTGATAATACGATCTTGGTATTTTGATTTGATTTCAGCATTTTTCCCTCCTTTTCTTATTTTTCTGTCCCAAATGATGCTTGCATCTCCAGGCACATGGCAGAAGTCATCAGAGAAGAAATGAAGAGACAGTACACATTTGTAGATAATGTTTCAAAAGATGGCTCTTCTGTATAACACAAAACATCCTCTTAGAAAGAAAAGTACTGAAATCCCCTTTCCAGCCAAGTATCGAAGTTCCAAATTATTTTCCATTAGAAACTGGGCAATATGTCAAAAAAATATAAATGGAATGAAATAAATATCTAAGTGGTTTAAAGAATATTTCTAAAATGAGAAATGCATAGATTTTATGGTAGAATCTCTCATTTAACTCTCAGATTTTTGGGCTTCCGTCTTTGTTTGATTATGCATTTTTTGGTAAAATACCACTGAATAGTACCATGCAGTAACAGCACTGTGCCCTCATTTTAACAACCCTGTGTCTAAGAGAAGGATGAAGTATGAGCCTCTCTTGTGCTTGTTCTTTTTGCATGGTGCTCAAACTTTCACTGTCTGTAAGGATCTCAGTCTTGGTTCAGGCTACTTTCAACAGTCCGATCAGTAAGACATGCTTTGGGGAAGTAGAGACTGCAGGTCTACATCCCTAGGAGGTAAAGGCTGCCTGGAAGTAATATCTCCTATTTTCTTTAACCATGTATGTGTTGTGCAAAACCGTCATCTCCTCTTTCACTACGTGCGCACCCCTGGAAGTGAACTCTGCTTTGAATTTCCAAGGGTTGAAGAAGCTCTAATTTGGGAGACAAGTTCAGAGTAGTTCTGCAAATTATTTTCCTTTTCCTGGGTGTAGGCAACTGCCTTCTTAGTGTGCAGTGTTGAGATTGCTTGCTGAGTCTTCTGCTGGGTGACTAATTTTTAGATGTTAAAATGTCTGAATTGATACCTACAAATGACATAATGAAAATCTACATGAAACTCAAGATGTTGAGATGACAAGTTTACTGGGCACTATCTGTAGCTCATCATAAGACAGCAAATATTGACAGTGATTAATTTTTAGAGTTTAATAACTTTATGAGCTTTTTAATGTTTAAGGTTACCAGTACTGAGCACATGGGATGGAATGACTGTATCAAAATTTTGGAAATTATTTCAGTCTGTCTGAAGAGTGATTTAAGCACAAAACAATCTTTAGCCTATAAAGGACAACTCTAATCGGCTATGCTGTGCCTGAGTGCAAAATGAGCATCTGCTTCAACAATAGCCTTGTATATTTTCAGTGCAATAAAATTTACCTGCCAAAACCAGCCAATCATGGAAAGGTGAATTACTGGGTGACACCAACTTGCAATAGGTTTCGCTGTATGTATGTGAAAAAAAAATCTAATCAATACCAGTGTTATATTCCAAGATACTAGATTATGAATAAAACCTTTCAGGGAAAGTAATGGAAATATCATAATTACAGAGATGTCAAAACCTGTCTGTATAAAGCTCAAGAGAATATATGTTTTAATTCTGCTTTCTATGAGGGTGAACTAAGTAAGAAGATGAGTCTTCTTTCCAAGTCTAATGTTCTGTGACTATGAATTTTATACTGTCTAATATGATTTATTTATTCTATAACAGTCAAACTCTTAGGTGTGCTATATATTAAGTCATGATAGAATAGCCGATGTTTGAAATGTAAAAGATATTCTCCCTTCCAGCTCTTACTTCTAAGTTGGATAAGTCTTATAATACAGCTATGGGAAAAAGCACTAGCTGTTCAACTTCATCAGGAATCAAAGAGCGTGCTTGTAGGTAAAAATATAGCTCAAATTGTGAATGTTACCAGGCAGAAGATAATTGGGTGTATGTGTTTCCTAAGGTTGAGTATCCAAAACTGAACTTTTGAAGTCTCAGGGACAAGCCTCCTACTTGCTAGCTGCAATGTGTATGGGCTGGCTGTGAATTTTTGTAATATGGACTAAAGGGAATTGTCATATCCTGAATCTTCCAATTGAGAAAGAGCCTTGAGAGAGAATAACCAATTAGAAGGCCAGTCGTGTTCTGTACGTAGGCCATCTAGACTGGGAAAACTGGGTGTGTAGTGTCCTAGAAAAAAGAGGTGGTGCGTAGGAAAGGGATTTCCGAACAGAAGTGGTCTTGGGGGGAGGGGGCATGGGGGAGGGGGAAATACCACAGGAAGCAGAAAGTGAAGATTGTGGCTTTTTGGCTTGAGGGAAGATCTGGGAAGTAGGGGAAGGTCCCAGGGATCAGAGACCTGCGTAGGCACAAATGCTGGGGGATGCCTAGGGACCCTGATTGGTGATGTCCAAGACAGGTACCTGCAAGAAGTGGCAGGGAATGTACTGGTACAGCTTTCTGCCCAATTTCAGCATCCACCTCCTGAATGGGGATTGGAGATGTAGGGAACCTGGTGCGGCAGGGGAAGCCAGTAAGTGAGTGTGTGAGATAATTGAGGGGGTTATAAATGAATCTCTCAGTTTTTTAAATAAATCCTATTATCCAAGCCCACTATGGGTTTACTTCATCTTACCTGTGACAGTACTGAATATTATTCAGTTTTTAATCAGATTTAGGAATTATTCAAATTTGTCTTACTAAAAGGTTATATTTGCCTTATTATAACTTGAATCTGAATTTGTCCTTGACTTGTTCTTTACTAAAGTTTAGTGTTATTAATGTTTAATTTTTAAAGTTACACTGTACTTAGAGGATTTTAACAATTGTTGTAGTGTCATGAATGAAAAAGAGTTCATTTTTCAGTTATGTTAACAAAATCCTTTGATATCTACTTATTTGTCCTCATATGATCACACATGATTTAGATTTTCGTACATTTCAGTAACTCTTATTTAAGATGGTGCTCATCCAGATATATCTTATGGGGTCTACATTTACAACTTACATATATTTATAATTTTATATTTATATGTGTATATATGGCTTAACTTATAGCCTATTAAACTCAGAGAGATAAGGTCAGTGCTGTCCAAATTTTTTAATATTTTTTTTCCAGAAAATCCTTGTTTCAGAATCAAGAAGACAAGACATAAAATTGGATCTGTAATACGCTGTTGCACTCATGTTTCTTATCTTCCTTTTCCTGGTAAGGATCAAGGCCTGTATATAGATACCTGAATAGGAAATACCTCATTATTTTTTCATATTTTGTCTCATATAATTATGTCCTTCTTCTGACACACTTTTGATCTATGTTACCATGCATAAATCATATCTGAGTTCACAGAGCAATCTGACCTTGGGAAAATTGGGCTCTTTCAGGTACAAACTCTATTTCACAAAGTCTATACAGTTTTGCAGAGATCTAGTTGCAAAAAAATGTTGGAAATAGGCAGACACTGTTTCTTTGGCAAAGTTTTATGTGGAATTAATTTTTGCAGTCTAAGCATACCTAATTTTGTGCAGGTACAATGAGTTACTAGCAAAACCTTTCAACAGATACACAAACCTGGTAATAAAACCTACTCATCTCTGAGCCTCAGAAAACCTGAGGTAAAATCCTGATCTACATGAAAGTAATGGGGATTTTACCTTGGAATGCAGGGACTCAGTTTTCCAAATTAGTCCCATGGTGCTTTACTTTTTCATTCACTTGAATTCTTTTCAAAATTTTAACTGTTTCTGAGTTCACCTTATTCCTTCTCAGTCCCAAACCAATGCACAAGACAGGGAGCAGGGAAGTAAATACGGCTTCCTATAAAACCTCTTGAACCTTCCTTGCAGAAACCTTAACAAAGATGGAAGAAAGAAGTTAAATCAGAAGCATTTGATGCTGGTTTGATGATTGCAGTGTACCCAAACATGATACTTTATCATATGTTAAACGAGTCCAGATACTGAGCAATGCAAAATATGTGTTTCTAATATTTCTAAAATGTATGTACAGTGCTTGCCTGAACATGTGATCTAGAGTCCGTATTGTAACGGTCTCTAGAAGCTGTATTGAATACTTTATAAGTCAATAGACCAGAAGGACAACAAAAATGAACTGGTGAAGTATCTTGCTGGGCCATGAGGTCAGCCTCCCTCATCTTGTGTGCAGCAGCTGCATTCGGTTGAAGTTTTTATCTAGCCCAATACTCTGTCTCTGAAAATGGCCCATAGTTGATGTTTAGTGGAAAAAAAAGTGAGAGGAATATTGTTGCCCTATTTACAGACAGTAAACATAGCCTTCCAGTTCAAGCATTTTACAGAGTTTCTGACTGATTTTTCTTCAATAAATTAGTCCAATTACTTTTTGCACTTGTAGTTTGGGCTTTTCCCTTTCTGGGACGATAAATTCCACAGTTCACTCACACTGTGAAAAAATACTCTTATTTCCACTTTTTTATTTGCTGCTTTAACATCTCCTTGGGTGCTGGTATCCTTCATTAGTACATCTGACTCATCTCAGGAAAACTTAATCTCCCTAGTCTCTGCCTTGAGCACCCTGCAATCCACTTTAGATGTGTTAGATGATTGTTACTTCATTAATCCTCTCTGTTCAGACAGTTTACGCAATCACTTTGGGTGTGGTCTGTGAAGGTGGGCAGCGTTGTAACTGGCTACTTAGTGGGTTTTGTTTTGTTGTGGTAAGATATTTGTTTCAGACAATGTGAAGAGCTCTTACACACACCCACCCACCCTTTTTTTTAATTTTTTTTTTTTTTTAATAATGAAAATCAGCCACAAACTATCAGGGAACTTCTTTCATCTTCTTGCACCTTACAAGCGTTTATTTCTGGATAGCAATGGTCACTGAAGAATTTTTCTTCCATACTAGTTCTAGTGCAACCAAGCTGGCAAGCATAGCTTATGGGAGGACACTGCTATTATCATTTACTCAGCATCTCACAAGAGTTCTTGTCATGATAGCAGCTAGTTTCAGTTTTTAAATTATTTATGCCCTTCATATATTGTCATGTCCACACTGTGTCTTAAATTCTGTGCAGAAAATACTGAGGTTGGTTGGTCACCCTCTCCTCCACCAGATCATTGTAGTAATACTTTTCCACATCAGGTTATTTCTATGAAGTGAATTGGTCAAAGACTCATTACAAATACTGGCTCTTTGCTTTTTATTCAGCTGACTGCAGAATGACAGCAAGATAATTGTTGTTTCAGCTGCAGAAAATTCAATCTGATCATGTATCTGTAAAAAAACTTGTAATGATGAAGAGGAGGAAAGCTCTACCGTCTGTAAGGGAAAGGAAAAAGGATGCAGGTAAGTAACTCTGTTAACTACCTCACAGGTGGGGGCTCTGGGTTTGTGTAGGAGTCCTGCCAGAATGAATGTGGGGAACAAAGAGCCTTGCAACAGCTTAAACTCATTACGGTTTAAAAATTACAAAAATGTAAGTGAGCACTAACAAAAAATTATTTCTGTGTAACTTCAGGTCTTTCACTTAGATCCTCTGAATCACTACTTAGTATATACTTAACATCAGACTCACACTGAAGGTGCTTAGAATCCCATCTGAAAAGGACAGCTCACATAGTGAGAATATTTCTGTTCTGCTCAACCAAATTCACAAGAGTATTTACGTACCTGACGCTTATTCGGCAGTCTTTATTCCCATTTTTTCATTGACAAATTAGGCATAAACAGGAGTTGGGCAACTAATTACCTTCATCGTTCTGGAACTGTATAATCAAAAGAAGGTAATGAGTAGAAAATGTTCATATAAGATACCAGCTGAAAGTATTGTTCTCTTCAGATATGTGCACAGAAATTACCAGAAAATGAAGACCGGCAGTGAAGAGAAACAAGCATGAACTTGTAACTACAGTTGAAAAAAAGCAAAATTTTAATAGAATTATTATTCTTAAGGTCATAGGTACAAAACTGTTACAGAAGAGTGGTAAAAAGGAATGAATTTAATGACTGTGTGGGAATATCTGTGATACTTGGATACTTGATTCAAAATATATGTAAAGAAATATTAGAAGCATACAAATATATCAAGATCAAGTTTTGAACAAAAGATAAATGAAAACACAATAATAAAAAATCAAACTCTTGAAGAGTTAAAGAGATAATATCCTTATAAAAATGATATAAAAGTATTTATTTGAAATAATTTTAGGATTTTTGTTAGCTATGGACACAAAGCTGTTTGTTGGCATGATTACAATGCCAGGGTAACTTTGTGTCTGCCAAAACAGAGATTTCTCATTTTCTTCACTGTAACCTTTAAAAATTGCATGAGTTCAATGGCAACCAATTCAGAACATCCATCATGATCATCATAGCTGCTCCAATGTCCCTGAGTACACGGGTGCTGAAATGGGAAAGAAATTAACAGTTAATTTGTGAAATGTGTACTTTCTTTCCCAAGTGCCTGATGAGACTTTCCCTCTGTGTGTCTATTGCACATAAATCAGCTTTCATACTTCACTTCACTACACTAAACCTATACAAAATAGGAAAAGCATACATTGGAATATCTGGAAACAATCATGAGAAATACAGAAAATATCATATCCTTATTTTGCGTTCCTGGAATAAAGGAAAAATGAACAATCAACATTATATAAACAATGTAAATATTTCAATTAACAGACAGGTCAATAAATAACATAGGAATAAATTTTTCTTTATAGAGCATTTTCTTGTGCTCTTTAAAGGCACATACTGTACATGAATCATTCAGCTTCATCCTTTGACCAAAATCCCATTCCATCAGTTCAATCTGACTGGGTTTTTACCTGTCCCTAAAGACTCCTAGAAGACCAGAAAAAGGTCTGTAGGTGCAGCCGGCACAAATTGTTTGAAACAATGTAGCTTAATTATGTTTTCACAAGTAATTTGTAGTTATTCATGTGCTCTATGTTTCATGTAGTCTTTCAAATGGGGAAACAAAACCTTTATAGGCTTGTTCACTTCTGGAAGCTCCTGCAGTGAAGGCACTCTAGGGTCTGATGTCTGATCTGGTCATGTGTAGCGTATCACAGACAGCAGTATCAAAAGGAGTTCTCATTTACCAAATTTTGTTGCACGCCTGGCACTCAACCTGGCATTTAAGCACACAGCTTGCATGGGCTGCAGTAGGTGGTGATGCTGGTGTATCCCCAGTCACCTCAGTGTAGCAGCACATGAAGCCAGTCTGGAAGAGAGGTGAGAAGGAGGAAGTGGTTTCAGAGAGCAATTAGAGGAAGGCATAGATGCCCAAGGGGTATTGTGACAGAGCCAGAATGATCCAGGGATGCATTCTCCTGAGCAGCACTGGCTGCCTTCCATCTCTGGGGTTGGGAGGTGGCACCTACCCCGAGCTCTGTCCAGTGTGCCTGGGGAGGCAAGAGAATGCATTTCTGATGATAATGTACACATTCCCACATCTGCATCCCTTAGCAAGTGAGAGGGCTCTTGCTAAGTGTTGACACGGTATTATGAACGTGTATAGACACTTGGCTACTGATAGCACTGGCAACCAAGATGTCATCATCTTCTAGTTATAGCCATATTCAGTAACAGTTTTTGCTAGGTGTGGCTGCTGCACGTTGGAGTGTTTGAGGCTTTTGAGTCTCTCTGGCATTTCTGCCAGAGTCACCCAGGGACACGGTGGAGAATGCTGTCAGAGCAGCAGCAATTTCCACACCCATGGCCCCAGTGGGCCAGGTGCTGTCAAGACAGCCTCCTGTGTATCCTGGTACTGATGCCCCAGAATAACACCGTACCTCACAAGAGACATCTCCAGGTGTGCATGATTCCATTGAAGATTTAGATGTTTCATTTTGCTTTCTAGTGTATTCCAGCCTCAGCAAAACTTTCATTTAATTACTTCCTGTTTAATAATTGATGTTTCAGCTGCAAGTCTTTTCTATTCATATTTAAAAAAAAATAATGTATATAAGAATTTTTATATATGAAGATCCTAACTGAGTCAGTCTTTTGGTCAAATTCCTTCTTAAACTGGTGGTTTACTATAAAACTCAGGGTGGGGTTGCGGAAGAGAAATTTGCCAAATCTCTATCTCCATAAGGAGTGACTAAGAACCAAAACAGCTTGAGGATATTAATGTTGCAAACCTTTGTACTAGAGGTTTCTAAGTGAAGGTACTTTAGCATCAAACAGGCAAATAAAAAAGAATCAGGAAGTAAATCTTACAAGCCTCTATTTTGTGAAATTCCCTACTGTTGCCAGTGTTAAAAAAAAGGTTTCCATTTTCCTGGAGATCTCTGCACAGCAAAAAATGGTAAATAAAAAGAAGATAGCAATGACTGTGACTGCATTTTTTTACCTGTGTCAATCAAAAATCATAATCATGTTAATTCTTCTGAAGGATTCTAGCAAAACACACTTCTGATTGCCAATATTAACGATGAAGTTACATTTATTTGTGACTTTTATGGTTTTCCATTTTGCAACTTGCTGATTACTCATCTTGGCATCATCAAGTAGGAGAAGTGGTTTTATCTTTATAGACTGTGATGCTCTAATGAGCTTTATGTGCTTAGGATTTTTGGTTTTGGTATTGGTGTGTTTATTTTCTGGAGTCTAAAGGGAGCAACATGATAAATGTTTTTCCCACAACCAACAAACTCAGGATTTAGGAGCAAGCACTGTGCTTCTTGAAGGCACATTTAAAACTTTTTTATTCCAATGTTTTCTGAATTTGTTTGAATGTTCAACCCCAGCATCTCACAGAGCTCCATAAATGAGTGGAGTTCTATTATCTATTTTACAAGACAGTGGATGTTTCTTTTATTCCCAGGATCATGCTACAAACTGACAGATACCCTCCAGCTATTATCAAAACAAAGGAATATTTATTAGAAAAAAAAAAATTACTTGTTATCGTACCAAGTGTCTGAAGAGGAAAATAAATGTGATGTATGCTAAAAAAAAACCCAAAAACCTAACCTCTTCGGCCACTCCTAGCTGATCTCAAACACTCTTTGCAGTGCTCTGAAGTAGTCACATACTGGAATTAGAGGGCAGAAAACCTTGGGTGTGTTTTGGGCTGAGCTGTTTTCTGTATACACAGCAAAGCAGAAATGCGTAAGGATTTCCCTCAAAGGCATATTCTGTCCAGAGAGACATGCATCCGAAGCCAGAAGTTTTTTGAATGTGTTTGAAAAATATATTTTTTTGGTAAGCTTATCATAGAAATTATGGTGATGATTATTATTATTAATAATAATAACAAAAATAATTGAAAAACCCCATGCTGGGATATCTCAGTTGGAAAAAAAAAACCTTTTAATATCTGTGCTATATACTACATCTTATTCCACTTAAAGGACAGGACAATATGCCTGTGGTACTTTCATTAGTTACACAGAGAATCTTAAGAGCTAGTATTCAATGATGTGTTCATTTAGTCTGGTGGTTAAATGGGTGGTTAATCATGAAGTTCAGAGCAGAATCACAGCAAATCCTACTGCTGGTGCTTGAAGGCACATCTATGTTTCTGTCAGGTGGTTTAAAACAGATGCTTCAGAGACAGAAAATGAAAGCATGAAGGGGTGAAGGATCCATTTAATTTTCTTACTAAACATTGTAAGTATCTTCAGGTTAATAAAAAATTTATGAAGTATTATCTTTGGTGACCATGGACATGGCATGGTCAGAGCGCTGTACAGATAATGGCACTTAAGTAACCAGTATGTGTCCAGTTGTACATCTTCCTTTTCTGCAGCTATTGAACACTCCTTGGTTGTGTATCCTTGCTTGACAGATATCAATGTCTCTATTGACTTCAGTTATTCAATGGCTCATAATAGAACTCTTTTGCTCTAATTTCTTTGATCTTATAGAATGATGAAATGTTGTTTATTCACGGGTAAAAAAAAAAAAAGAAAAAGACTCTTAATGAAACAATCTTATGGATTCCTTTGGCTTCCACTTTCATTACTAATTTATTTGAACCCCAAATATAAACCAGTCAGTGCATTTACCCAAAATAGACTGACTCATTGGCACTCTCTCTGACACAAATCATATGCTTTCAAATTCTCATAGTCTTCTGCTCTCCCTGACTTCATACATTTGCTTATTAGAAAAGACTGAGAAAATTGAAGAGTACCACAACATGTGGTTAAACAGTACTGCTGCTAATAATAATTACTGTTACAAATATGTCTATACATCAAAGAAACAGACTAGACATATGCAAAACAGCAAAAAGACAATCTCAACAGTCTATGCATTATCAGATTAGCTAAGAGATACAGAGAAGGTATGTTAAGAAACAAAGAGAAACAATGACTTAGCAAATTCAGTACTAGTTTTAACACAGTCATAACCTTGTTTTGCTAATTGTTCTTTTTTTTGTCATGCCTCTCACAGGACATATTTGTTCAAGGTTATATTAATCATATTATTGAGGTTACCTTTCAAGAATGACCTGATAGTAAAATATCCCTGCTGAAACCCAATAATTATAATATTTCTTGATGGAAAACAAATATATAATCACAGTAGAATGTGATTGGTCATGCTTGCTTCACGCTGTTTTTCTGGAAAAGTATTTGGCCTCCTGATGCATGCCAGAAATCCTTAAGAAATATTATATTACTATCAAGATAGTGGTGAGATATCTGGTTATTTTATAATGTTCAGTTAACATTAATTTTTACTCCTGGAAATACAAGTACTGTCCTGTCTGTTAAATTATATTTTATGTTTTTCTGACTATTTCATTACTATGGAAATTGGCTGATTGTATACTTATGCTTAATCAACTCCTTATTCAGAGTAAGTTTTAACTTCAACTATTGTATACAAATCCCTATATAAAATAGTAATCATGCCTAAAGTATATTTCAGTGTGTTGCTGTTCTTGAAAAAAAAAACAACAAAAAACCTGATTCTTCCCCTTACCTTGGGAACTGATATACTTCTGAGTGAAACACAAAACAAAAACTAATATTCTTGCAGATGAGGTTATTTTTAAAGAAGGTGACAAAATGAGAGAGGGAGGGTTTGTGTAGTCTCTATTACTTTATGTACAGCAGCCATTTTCTAACAGTGAAAGCCTGAAATATAAAGAAATGTCATTTTAATTATCTCAGCAAGGAAAGAACAAGAAATAGTATAGCATAAATTCTATTATGTTAAACTTCTTATTCATTTTATGGTCAATAGATGATATGAAAACCATGTTTCTTCTGTTTGTTATTTTATTTCATCTTGATATGTCATCAGGTTTATTCCAGGAATAAAAAAAATAGAAAATCTCAAAAGCAACCAGTTTTCAGTCCACTTCACCAACATCTAGCTGCAATAGTCAAGAAAATTAAAGCTCTAACACTTCTCTGGCTTGCTTGCTTTATTAGTGCACACATACATTGATAGCTGTAACAGGCAGCTGATCATTCCAAGTATCAGGAAATTAAAAGTAGAATTTGAAAACAAATGTCATTCTTCTGTTTTACATTATATTTCAATAACTTTAGGAATTATTCATATTGACAAAACTAAGAGCATGGGTTACACTTAGTATTTAATTTCATTTTGGGTTTTTAAATTTATATTTCAGAACCCTGATGAAATCACTGGATTCTGCAAGATGAGAGTTCTCGTTTTCTGAAACTGGCTGCCTCTCTCTGTACTATGCAGAAGGAGGTATTTGCACATATTTAACATTGGGTTTCACTTGTAGTTATTGCTCAGATAGCGGTTGAAGAGATGAGAGAGAGAAACTGATTAAGACAGCTCACTCTGAAGGTAAAATAAATTGTTAAATTGGAGTTGGAGTCAGGCCAGGGGTGGTGACTGTGGTAAATTAAGATGGAGAATAAGACTGCAGTTAAGGACAATCTGGGTAATTAAAAGGAGACAGAAAGGTTTTCTAGTGACGGAAGAGCCCTTAGTGAACAAAAAAGATCTGGCAAAATCTAAACATATAATCTAGCAGTAACCAAATCCACATCTTCAATGGAATGTCAGTATAGTGTGATACACGTGTATGTACAGGCTGCTTACTTCAACGAGTTTTTTTGGCTACTGTGGTTCAAGTTTTAGGTAAGCAACTAAAGTGTATAATGCTTATTTTTAGTAAACTTCCAAACTCTATTTCTGTTGAACCTTCAATTTTCAATATGGGGAAGGAAGTGCAGAAAAAGGAAAGAAGAAGAAGAAAGCTACTACATTTTCAAAGGTAACATTTAGCAATATTTTACCACTTGAAAAAGAAACTAGAACTTGGTAATCTCACAAAGAATAATAAGGATTTGGACATAGAAAAGAACCAAGTATTTAGTCTACTGAATCTTCTTACTAAAGCAGAATTCTTTTCTTCAATCTGTGTTTGAATCTAGCTTTGAAGGTTTCAAAAGAACTTGAAATACTTTGTACTTCCAGTTTTTCCCACTCTTATTCCTCTGGGGTTTCTTTGTTTGTTTGTTTGTTTTGGGTTTTGGGTTTGGTTTGTGGGTTGGGTGGTGTTTTTTTTTTTTTTTACTTCCCTTTGCATTTGCTTCTTTTTAATACCTCAGAGTTTTTCTTTTCATTTCATGTTACAGTTGCTGTGGAAAAACATTTATATGTTTTATATGTATATATAAAGTACACTGTATAGGGTATTGGGAATGGTGTGGATTATCTGTCTCAAATGAGACTTCTGCACTATTCCATTCACACAGAGGAGGTTTCTTTCCTTTTAACACCTAACGATACATCCATCTTTGTCAAAGCCTATTTACTATAAATTAGCTCAGGCATATTTCTTCAGTGATTCAAGTCCTTCTTTATTACTTCTTATTACTTGATGTTCCACCCAATTTAATCACATCTGCATACTGGGAAATTGTCCTTAGACTCATTATTCTAGTTGTTTGTATTATGATACGCTTGATAAAGCTGAATTCTTAGCTAGTTCCCTCTATTATATAAGGAAGTTTATCACTGTATATGTAAACTATGTTCTTGATACCAGACCTAACACTATATCTTTGACATCATTATCATTTTGTTTGAAATTTATGACAGCAAGATGTTGAAAGCAGTGTCTGCAGTAGAATGCTAATAAAAGTCATCAGGAACATGAAAGCTATCGTTAAGTATTGGTCTAATTTCACAGTGATTCTTTTTGCTCGTTCAAGACAGGATTTTTGGAAAATAACATTTTGTTAGCAGCAAACTTCAGACAGCTTTCCTGAAATGAAGAGTCTTCTAACTAATGGGAATGTGGTCTGGTGGCTATAATTAGTGACAACAGCTAGTTTATATTCCCGACACACAGATTTTGCAGTGTGATCTGGAGTCGTTACATACATCAGCTCACTCACAAGTAAAATGTGCACAGCAGCATAATATCAAGTGTATTTTGTAAAAATCCCTCTACTTCGTCATCTTGAAATGCTTTTCTTTTTATAAGTGGAGCCAAAATTTAAAGGCTTATGCCAGATTATTTCATATTTTTTAGGAAATTCATGTCCAAATCTAAACTTTGTGACTGAAAACTGTTACTAAAATTGGCAAGCCGTGCTTATCACCAGAATAGCTCTTCTTCATTATCATGCAATAGCATGAACTTCTTGTGAAGCTGTCAGAGTTGTTGTTCATTTGTTATCTGTGGAGTAATAAATCTTAGTTACCAATTTTTTTTTCCTGTGCAATGTATAAAATAAAGGCTCATCTAGTTCTGTATAAATAAATCTCCATATTAAAAGCAAATCTAAGTTGAAATTGCTGATTTTTTTTTCTGTTTTCAATGAAACAATTATTGTGCATTTGATGAGATCTGGATATCCAATAAAGTTTGCATGAAAGAATCTTAAGTTCACTCAGGTTTCATGTTTTTTAGTGACTTTTTAGGTGGTTTGATATTTAGAGTTTTACCAAATAGCTGCAGGTTTAAAAATTTAAAATTAAAATTAATTACGGTTTTGGTAATATAAACAGAACCAAAGCAAAGCATTTTCTGTTACTCTAGAAATCATGATATCTTCTTTAATATTTTTTTTTTTTTTAGTTTTTAAAAAATATTGGTGTTTGTTACTTCTGGAAGCAGAAGTAAAAAGATACTATGAATAGGGCACTTATTGCAGGATTTTTAGCATACAAGAAATAAAAGAATAACCTAAATCTCAGATTTGTACATCAAAAAGCTTTATCTTATATATGATCTAATGGATATTTATTCCTAGAATGAGAAATTCTGAGATTTGTTCATCACTCTGTTATTGTTTCTTGATAGGAAGTAAATTCAAGCCAGCATCTGAAAGCAATTGATGGCAGATTACGATGACCAAAATGGATTTTCACTTGTCTCTTGGTCCCAAATTTCTAAATAATAAATAATCAATGACATGCTGTCATCACTGGTAAAAATAAACCAGTACACTATAAAGGCTTCATCAAACTTTTCTCATAAAACTTACGATTGTGTGATAATGCAAATATACTCAGATCCTTTGGTATAATGGCAACACAAAATTAGCATAGGCAGAAGAGAAGTCAGCACATTTTAAAATCCATGTGTGCATAAGTTCACATAACTGTGTCAGGAACACCATTGGTCTTATTAATTTTAAATTTGACCAAATGGAAGAATACATGTTTTAAAAAATATTAAAATGAGAGTTCCTCACAACAGTTTATTGGATTTCTAAATATTTCAGAATGGTTCTTATAAAGCATGCAGTGTGCTTGTATAATTTCTCATGAATAAAATATATTCTAATCCACAGCATTCAGGTTTATTTTTTACAGTAACAGCTCCAAAACCCTTACCCTAATGTACTGAGAGATACGTAAGGTAATCTGTACCAAGCATTCACTGGATATAGCTGATATTCATTATAATATTTATTGATTCTCTGCCCAGCAGCATATGACTCTTATTCTTTGTTTATAAAAATATAGGAGATAAATTAAAACATCACTATCCTCTGAGATCTTTACTCCCTTTTAAGATTTCATTTCATTTGTATGGCATATTTTCATTGTTGATAATTTGGCAGCAAATCAAAAAAGTCAAACAATGTTTATCTTAAAACCTACGCAACCTTTGCTCTGTATAGAGAATGGCTGATCATGTATTAAACTCACAATTTTTTCAATGGATTTCTAATCACTATGGCAGTACCATAAATTAATGGGTTGAGTTCAGTGACCTTCAGTCACTATTAACATCATGTTTGAGACACAGCAATTCATTTTCCTCACAAGCATGTTTATTGTGTGCCTTCCTTTTCTTATAGTTGGAATGCATGAAGGCAGTATAAAGAACTAGAAGATATGTAGGTAACTCTTTTAACTAGTATTATGAACACTTTAGGCACGTTTTGAAAATGGTTTCTGCTCAGTACAGCCTTGCCTATGCTTATCTCTTTCATCAAAACCTGAAAGAAATTGAAAGACAGGCTAATTAAATAGAAAGCCAGAGAATTGGGGGTATGGATTGAAAGACTAATTACAAGTTTTCAATACTCTCCTTTGTTTCTGTTTTCCATTTGTACTTTTCCTTCAGAAAAAAATGTCAACTTCTGCTAGAATTAGCTAATACTGTTTAGTTCCACATCCTACTATTTAATTTTTGGGTTGAGGGTTTGTTGTTTTTTTTTTTTTTTTTACATTTTGATGTCTTTGGGGCTTCTACATCCTGTTTTCCTTAAGCAAAAAACAAAGTGAGGGAAATATGATCGTGTAAATTTGATGGAAAAGCCATGTTCCACTGCTCAGTTTTATAAATTATGCACAAATATTGACTTACGTATGCTGTAAGACCTCCTAGAATAGGGCCCCAGCATGTGCATCTGTTGAAAGAGCCTGCCAAAAAAAAGTGTATTTCAGCCTCCAACATGTAAAATATGCATATTCAATTACCAAAAATCCTGACATCATTTCAAAAAGGTTTCAGTAACTCGCTGCAGTCCCCAGGAAGCAATAACTTGCGTGCCAACAACTCATATAAGTTTTATGTATCTATTTAACTTCCTTAAACAACACCAAAAATAAATTAACTACTGCATGGCATTTCTTGTAACACACGATACACTGGAATTCTCTTCAAAGGACATTCTTACATATAACAACATATATGCAAACATATCTCTACTTCATGAACCATTTTGAGAGTAAGAGTGTAGGACAGTTAACCATAAGCTGACATATTCAAAATGCTTGTTTTTGCCAGATGTTTTTCCTTTGGATACTTTTTTGCTGCAGTGTTCTTGACAGCATTTTTCTCCAACATGTTAAAAAGAACCAAAACTATAACCCTGAATATTTATGAAAAGAAACGCACACTTTGAAACATCGTCTTTGGCATTTTATTTTTGTGCCAACATTTAAGTTATATTTTGGGACTATAGCAAATGTTTAATGTATACACATTCCTTTGAATAAGAATATGAACTTTTCTTTCATGGACAATAAAATGTCATGTACTTACATTTGCTTTTCTTCTTAGCTCCTCCGTGCCATTCCTATGTGTGCTACAGTCTCTACTAAATGACTAGCAATAGAATTTGAACCCTACCTCATACCTAAAATAAATATAGATAGGCTGACCTAACCACAGGCGTACTTTTAATGAACACAATTTTGAATGTTTTATACAGCTGTAATCTAAGATTAGGAACATATGGTTCTGATGGTAAATTAGCACTATGAAGATATATAGCAGTGAAAATTTCATGACATTTTCAGAACGCATAAAGTACCCTAGGCTTAGATAAATTCAGACCTAACTCATTTTGAAACATGAAGGTTGTAGCCTTGTCAAAACAAGTCTGAATAATGATAATACTATAATGATTTATTGAAGTTTGTATGAGGAATAATAAGGAGAGTTTTAAATTATCATCTCTGTTAGTGTTTCATCTGCATAGGAATCATATAGAATTATGTTTGAGAATAATAAAGCATCAACAGAAAAGCCAAATGATTACTGGGATAAAAAGACAAAATCCCTCGAAATCATATAATTTTATTAGATTTTCCTTTCTGAGAATATTTATTAAGCGGACAAAAACCAACGGATTTGGAAGTCAGCTTTGTTTTCAGAGCTCCATCTGCATGAGTGCAGTTCTGGATCCATGGATGCAGAGTGCTGCAGCACTATAGGAAGGATTTTGCTGTGAATAATTCCACCCTGATCAGATTTAAAAGGTACATTCTGTGCACATAATGATTTGGAGAGTCTTTTTCAATTTAATTTCATATACTGGAAAGAGCCATATTTCTAGAAATATGGAGGGGAAAACCCAATCCCAAACCAATTTCTGACACCCCTTTCCTGAGGTGAATACTTGTTGGGAAACAAAGTTTAATGACTAGCAGTAAATTGAAGCTCATACATGTTTGAATGATAATGTCCATTTTGCCTTGGTTTTGTTGTTCTGCCTACATGGTAATGAATATGTGGGCTAAGGGAGTGTTTAGGGGACTGTGTGGCTCAAAGACTTTTCTATTTAATTTAGGTAGTAAAAACAAAGGGTAAAATGAAAAGTACTATGAGCATACAGTAACCCTCTGCCACCGAGTGAATACCTTTATTTGTAGAAAAAAGACTGCTGTACGCAGTGGTCTCAGAGGGGAAGATGTGGGTCCATTGGCCAGACTTGATCAAGTAAAGAAGTGTTCTGCAGGAGCTATGAAATACAAAGCATTTAGATTATGGCTACCTTTCAAGAATTAAAAGCTTCATTTATTACTTGGTGGTAATAGTTATTTTGGAAAAGTTAAACAAGGCTTTTCTTTTCCTTTTGATAGGACTGAAAATAAAGAATGGGATCATACTAAAGACTTACAGAATCACAGAATGATCAGTGTTGGAAGGGACCTCTGGAGATCATCTTTGCCCAACCCCCCCGCCAAGGCAGGTTTGTCTAGAGCAGATTGCACAGGAACGCATCCAGGAGGGTTTTGTGTATCTCCAGAGAAAGAGACACCACAACCTCCCTGGGCAGCCTGAAATGGAAAGACTGATTTCATATAATCAAATGCAGCTATTTTGCCTATGTCTTGTTCAGCCCATTTTAATTGAAGCTTTTTAATGCCTCAGAAATGACTGAAGGAATTTACATCTTGAATTTCTAATTCTCAGCCTATCATCACTGGAAAAAAGATAATATTTGGACTTCTCCCTACCTGTTAGTTGAATTCTGTTTGATGAGGAGAAAGTGTACAGAAAAGCTGAGAGGAAAAACCCATATATTCATGCAAAATATTTCCTTCACCAACAGATTTACTGACTATTTTTAAAATGAAAGCTATGATCTAAAAAAAATGGAGTCAAATTAATAATGGGTTATTTTACCTGTCTCTGAAGAGACATAATGTAGGTTGTATAGAAATAGACTGTAAGTTCATTTTAATCTTAAATATTCAGAACGATGAAATTTTTAAATAATAAATATGCGGGTAGTTATCACCCAACATACAAGAATTTTATGGAAGTACTGTGGTTTTCAAAACCCACAGCTGACCAGAAGTCACATAAATAACCTTGCAGTTATATAACAATC
This sequence comes from Eurypyga helias, assembly GCF_000690775.1. NCBI lineage: Eukaryota > Metazoa > Chordata > Aves > Eurypygiformes > Eurypygidae > Eurypyga > Eurypyga helias. Next base: position 58,656 of record NW_010234174.1, on the reverse strand, counting down.
AAATTTAGTAGGAAAATCATATGCATACATATCAATAAATACAAGAGTTTTCATACTCTGGAAATAAAGACATGAAAAATTGTGTTACCACAGTAATATCTATCATGACTTCTTTACCATCATTAATGATAGTGATATCTGAGATAGAATGTTAGAGGAAGAGAGAGGGAAAGATGGGGAAAAGGAAAAAGTGTGAGAGGGAGAAAGGCACTCTGTATATACCAAAACAATGTGTTAAAATATGACAGGATACACTACAAATATTTTTCCCCTATTATGATCAGGTCTGAAAAATATTACTAACTAAATAGGAACAATGAAGCCCATCTGGATATAGTATCAAAAATATGAGGCATTGTGGAAGTGCGATGCAAGTTGTAGGTACTGTAGCTTTTATTTTTCCTGTAGGCAGATGGCAAAAACAAATTTCTAGTGAAATGATCTATAAATTCCTTTGGTACTAGGACTCCAACCGAGACATTACAAGTCTGGATTCTTAATTAGATTAACCTACAGAATTCGTGGACTAATAATTACTGTTTTATTTCTGTCTCTCAAAGGCAAATAACTTTCAGGAGCTTTAAAGTGTATGATCTTATTATTCCATATGTCAGTAGATCTCTTATTATTAAGAAAATAATTTTCTTTTTTTTTTTTGAAGAACTAGTTAAGAACTGGAAGGAGACATAGGTAAAGAAAACAATTGATCCAAATTGAAAATCTGTACTGTCTTTGAGAAAAAAGCATTAATAGAAAGTATTATCACCATATAAACTTTGAAAGAACTATATGAAAGGGTTGTATTCTTACATTTTGATACTTTGGATTCCTATTGGTTAACATTACTACAAAAAAAAAAAAGCTATCCTCTACTGATAAAGATAGTAGTAATTCTAAAATTTTTCTAGATGATCTTTCACAGCCCTCAAGAAAATTAATCCAACTTCATGAAGCGAGAGGTTAAAATCTCATAAGCATACATGAAATAGATGAGCCTTTTCATTCACTAAGAGGAAAGAATGATTGAAGACCTTAGCCTTATGTGATCACCTTGATTTCTGTTTCCTACTTTTTAAAAAAAAACTATTAAGGTAAGTCTTTAGGTTTCAAGACAACTTGCACAGGGACACCTCTTTGAGAAATCTGTCCCGGAATTCCACACGTTTATGTAAAAACTTTCAAGCTCATAAAAGGTTATGTTCATACTGTCTCCCTTTTTCTGGTTATTTTCAAGGAATTATATTCTGTCAGAAGTTTTTACAGGGTGCAACAAGGATGACAGCCTGTTGGAGAAGAGCATGACTCCAAGATCTGAAGAACATGGATGCATTTGGGTCAGGATCACTTTAAAAGTTGATGACCAAGAAGCATCACTGAAGCTATTAAGTAAGCAGGAACTGTAAGAACAAAATATTCATAAAAGTAGATGTTTCATGACCAGGGAAGAAAGACGTATTTTTAGCATCTTTTCTGTTCTTCTGTTGCTATTATCAGGGTGACTTTCTACAAGGTAATTCAGATTAAAATAACACATTAGTGTAACCTCTGCTAAGCACATCTAACTTTCTAGTCAGTGGGATTTAATTATCAACATCAAAACAGTAACTAAGACATTTGGATTGATGATCACACAATGACATGTTATACAGTAAAGAGTAATTACAAGATTAACTGGTATATATATGCTCTGAACTCAAGAATGTTGAATTTGATAAAAGACACACTTTTCTCCTTTAAATGCTTATTTGCATGCAGCAAGATATATGTGACTTCTATAATGGGTATAAACAGATGTCACAGGGAAGTCTTTGTAGTCATTATAACTACAATTCAGTAACAATAGTATCAATTTATAAGAAACACATGTTTTTCTTTAGGTCAGATATTTTATAGAATATTCTAAACGCTGTCTTGTTTTTGGTTTTAAGAACAACTGTACATGGTAGTGTAAAAACACGTTACCATGGAACTGATCGCTTTACAGCCAAAAGGCTGAGCAGTCATAGCAGAAAGGCATAACCCAAAGGGCTTTACTACTTTTGGAAACTAAACCAACACCAAGTTTTAGATTAATTCTACTCTTTTAGAAAACCAAAACAGAAGTTGCAATTCCATCTCTGTGTTGGTGGTGTGTTGTGTTTTGGTTTTTTTTTTTTAAAATCATTAACAGAGGAAACAGTTTAGAGAAGTGTACAGTCTCCCAGTCAGGGTCAAAACTTTTACGGTGAAGTTGGTTTTGGGTAAACTTGGAACTCAGATCCTGTGAGCTGGACAAGATCTAGCTGGTTTTACTTTTTTTTATATATGTATATTTTATTTTTTAAACAGAAAACTTATGTAATTTACTAGAAGAAAACCCTCTTGAATACCAAGAATTTGTGTTTCTAAAGCATTCAGGTGTCTTAGAACACCCAACCATAGAACTTCTTAATTCTACAATAAAAATAAGCTATCAGCATGCAATTCTTCTTTATTTCTTAGGTAACTTTGTGTTGCTGTCCAAGACTCTTCCACTTTTTAAGTTTGGTGTGCTATGGTCCACATGCCAGATTTTCACTTAATCGGACAAAAATATTTCCCTTTAACCAAAGGTACGTGAGAAGATAATTACCTGCAAGAATAAGTGATAAACTTGCCTGCAGTTTGGAAAGAGGCATTAATAATAATTTCTCTAGAGCCTTATAAAATGACTGTATAATCACAAATAGAAGAAAACTTGGTTATATTTGAATACATGAACACCAGTACTTGAACACTGCTACATTTCCCTTAGTACTTAATGGAGAAATATCACCAGATGAACACAGAAATACACAGTGGAAAATGGTGGCAAGCAAGAATCTTCAACAGTTGTGCTTTTTAATTGAGCCACACTTTGACAGAACAATACGCTGCCACCCCACTGGGTGGCCCCTATGCTATACTTTTAATATTTTTTAATGTCTTCAAATATAATTTATTTTAAGCAATATTTTCTTTCATTTATATGATTAGCCAAACCAGAAGCTGGAAAGATAATATTTTTTAACTTCCTTTCTGATGAATAATAAATGTCACATAGGAATTAGGAAGTAGGATGTAGTCGCATGTGCCATCTGCTGCATATGGGAACAGAAGAAAGATATTAGACTTTAAATTAGGGGTTGCTTCATAGAAACTCAGAGATGAAAGGAAACCACACTGATCACTTGGAAAGTAATACCAGTCTCTATCAGTCATTAGAAAACTATGAGTGCTTAGAAAATCTCACAACGTGACAAGATACTCTTGAGAGACCCTAAGGAATATCTACGTAGTGTATTTTAAATAGAAATTAATGTAATTAAACACATACAATCTTCTGATTATTTACTTTAATTTCTTTTCTGTTTCTTCTAGGTGCCTAAGGCCTGTAATAGCAGGACATTTGGAGACATTTCTGAGGCAAAATATGAAACCTGGCATACGGCATTCCCATAGCAACTGAATATTTCCTACAGTAAGGAGATCTACATATTGACATAAATTGACATTGCTTCAGAGACCCCTTCCTGAAGACAGCATAGATAAGAAGATGCAGTCACACCTGTATGGACTCTTTCTAACATGCCAGAATTAAGACGTTATTTCATCAAGCCTTCTGCCTGCAGATACCCAACAATTTAGTGGCACTACTGAACAAAACATGCAACCTGAGGGTCATACTGTAATGTCACCAATCTTCAAGCTACCTCAAGAATGCTTTCACAAACAACAAAACCCCCTAGATTTTAAGGCTACAAGGGCATCATGAGCAGCTCAGAGGAGAACTGGAACAACAGCTATGCCATGTAACCTGTTGGCCTTAGAGTGGCTCAGCCTGGAAAGTAAGGGCTTAAGCAACTCAGTTTACTTGCCTGTGGAGTCAGGAACCACAACTTAAGGAAGAAGCTTTTATCAGTGTAGCTGTAATATGTTTACCAACATTTCATCTCATATTGACATCTACCTCCATGAAATGGACCCAAGCAAAATTTATTGTGGTTGAAAACCTATGGTGAAGCTAAATTTAATCTGTGGTCATTATCAACCTTCTCATTCTGATTAGAAGGCTGAAATATTACAAGAATATCAACCTGTGTTCTCTGCACTGTTTTCCAGTAAATATTGACATACAGTCTGTTATTACTTATTTTCATTGTATATACTTGCCCAAGCGCAAGCAAATAAAAAAAAATTGCCCATAGTTTCAGGAGAAAGGATCTGGTTGAGAAGTCAACTCCCAGCTGTTTCATTAGCAAGAAGTGTGACTGTATAGGAAACAGGGCTGTGAGGAACACTGCAAACTCCTGTTGGAGCCTCTGACCACCTACAGATGTACCTCAAACATCTGCCCCCTCCCTTGTTCAACCTATTCTTTTACACCATAATAACAGAAAATAGAGGATGAGAGAGCCCAGCATGCATGGACAGGGGGCATCCAAACCCTACTTCCTTGGGCTGGGTGGGGGGTGGGTGGGGAGCAGCCCTCTGAGCAGCTGACTGCAAGTCTAGTGCTCCTCACCAGTGCCAAGAATAGGTAGGGTGAGACAAATGCTGTCTGAAGGACATGGTTTTACTCTGAGTTTCTCGAGGTTACATATGTCAAAATCTATTCCCAGAGCTTGACAGAAACAAAGATGTCTTGAGAGATGGAAGTCTGACAGAATTATACTCATGTATTCCATGCAGAGCTATGAAAAAGAATTTGGAAATTCACACATAGTTAATTAAACATTACTTATATTTTCTGAAGCCATAGCAGTCTTAGAATCTTAGTCATATTTTTTCGTGTAATTATTTTTGTTAGCTGGCAAGCCAGCCTCCAGTATTTTGTTTACTTTAACTTATTTTCCAGAAAATAACATCTAAAAAAATAGGAGTATTACACAGCTCATTTTTAGGTTAATTTATTTCTTTCAAAAGTGATAAGAAAGAGAAATAGGTCATCAATGAGTGCCTTTCAAACACTCATCTGTACAGCACTGTGTGTGTATCTGGCGGGAGTAAGACGAGGCACATTCTACCAGAAAAACGGGACTTTTAGAACTCAACATGCTGTCTTCGTGTTCTGCTGCTGTTCACTGCACACACATTCCTCACAGAGTTCCCTGTGCTCGTCAGACAGTGGGCTACACAAGGAGGGAAAGTAAGTTGTATTGAAATCCATCATGTACAGCAGGCTCCACATGTAGTTTTCACAGGGGTCTCCAGCTTCTGCTGACATGGCTCTCATTTTGACGAGATAGGTCAGTCCAGTTCAAAAGCTGGAACCCATAATGACAATCCTTTACAGTAAATATGTGGGAAAAATGAACTATAATGGAATACAAATATTTCTGAGCAACTGTTAAATGCTGGGGTTGGGCCAAATGGACAGTTGGCCTGGGGCACCAGATTTTTCATAGGCACACACATTGTTTACTGAGCACTTAGTCCATCTATCTGTTACCTTCAATCACTCATGGGTGCCTTCATTCTGCCTCCAGGACGGCAGAGCCGAGACGTCTCGCCACAGTCTGGCAGCAGAAAGCCTTGATGTTGCCTCGAAGATGAGGGAAGGCAGCTGCAGATGAATGAATACATGAAACTAGAGAGTGATGCGGACAGAAGCGTAGTCTGCATGTTACCATCTTGTGGGTTTCTGTTGTTTTGACTTTGTCAAATAATGGTCTGCCCTCTGCATTTGGGAGGATATGGTCCCAAACAGCAGCTTTGGATATAAAAGACCGAGGTGTCAAAAGGGTTTATTCACGATACATCTTGACATCTCTGATCTTGTTATTTATTTCCTTCTTTCCTTCTGTTCATCCCCTTCTAGGCTTTTATTTCATGCTTTCTGACTTCCCTCAAAGTGTCTTTCTTAGATTGTCCTGCTACTTTTTTAGGATTTTATTTAATTTTATTAATACTTAAATTGAAGTGACGTATGACTTTCACAGGTGTCTGATTTGCTGATCTACTCAGTCTTCTGATGACTAGCATTGTTCTTCAGTTAAACTTGAAGACAAAATAAACAGTATAGCTCTGGGCCTTGCCTAGGTAGGACAGTTTCTTATGTGTTTTGATATTTTGACCCTTACAGCAATATCCTACATGGAAAAGACTCACAAACATTAAATCAAGTTCTTAATAAACCACCAAGAAAACAACCAATTTAAAAACACTCACTATCATATAAGTGACCTATTCTGACCTTCTGCAGCTTTGTTTTCAATTTAAAACAATCCCCAATTCAAGCATGCAGTGTGGGTGCCTCCTTATCCAGTTAGACATTCCCTCAGGAAAAAAAAAAAAAAAAGAACAAACCAGCAAAAAACCAGAACATGTATTCTTATATTTTAACTACCCAAAACTACCTAATAACTACTCTCTTATTATTCAGTCAAACTCTAAACACAGAATCATGTGCAAAGAACATGTAACAAGCAAGTTTAGAAGCCATGTGTTCCCTGGGATCCCCTAAAATCACTGTATAGGTAAAAACCTGAGAGGACAACTGGGATCCAAAGAAAACCTGTGTGCACTCTATATCATAGAACAAATAATTATTTGGCTAGTCTTATTAAAGATGAAAACAGGATTATTTTGTAATGCACAGTACTGAGTAAATAATTGCCAGCAGTTATCCTGGTTTTGGACTATCTTATATGAAGAGTTTCCTCAATGTTTTTGTTATATGACACAAACAAAAAAGTCAAGAAATAAACTCTAATTATCAATTAAGGACACTGATTACTTTAATTATTTGCAGACTTCCACTTTTGTTCTAATAAGAAATAGCTGTTTTTTCAATTATTTCATTAGCGCATAAGTGCATTTTGGATAAAAGCATACAAGGAATGAAGGCAACCTCAAATTTCAGAGATAGAAGCAACTTAGGAGGGTTCACTAACCTTATCATAGGCTAAATAAATTATGAAGCAATGTTTGAATTCTGGGTTACACATGTGGCTTGTGTGATTCATTTGCAACATATACTAGAGTGCTGGAAATGGCTCATGGATGTGAACCTTAATGACTATTGTGTAAAATTTAGCAATCTTCTATATCTCAGGATTTAGTACCTTGTATATCTGTCTGGAGGATAAATGGTCAGATATAGGACAAAATCTTAGAAGAACAACATTTGTGATGCAACAAATATGATATATGATTCTGCTCCCTTCCTCCCTGAATCTATCTAGCTTCCTCACGTTCTTTCTGGGTACCTTTTTTTTTTTAACACAAAAAAACCTCAGTGTTCCTTTTCTAATGAAAATATTCTTCATGGAGTAAAAGAAGCAAAATTAGGTCATAAATTAAAATTATTATGATCCCTTTACCAAGGGAAATGTCCCTGTTGATGGCTGTTGGCATATGATTATGACAGACTTTTTTTGTTATGCTCTATTGAATATTTGCCCTGGTTTCTCTCTCATAAAGGTTAAGACTTGTCACAAGTCCTCAGACACTGAAAGTCTTAAATGTCATTCAGGTATTGATTTGCCCCAATTCATTACTTACATTTCATCTTGTTTTGTCCATGGTATACAGGTTTGCTATCCACATCAGCCATATTTATTGGATACTTTTTTCACCAAGCACCCGTTTGTACCTCTCCGTCCTTCCTGCTCTTATTTATTAAATGAAACCATGCAGCACGGTAAAGGTGTGAACATCAAGTTGTTTTCATTTACTGACTCCCAATTAAGCATGCAGCTGCTGCACTTGAGAATAATAGCCATACAGTAAGCCTCTGACAAAGAAAAAGCAAGGAGAGAGTTAGTCAGAAGGATCCTTACTGCAGCAACCCTCATGGATGACCTGTTTTAAGGAATCATTCGGAGATGGCATTGATCTATTGTGGAATAGAAAGCCGACCAGCTAATGAAGGCATCAGTAGGAGTACATGTAAGACAAAGGTTTGGTTTTCAGTGTTTTGACAGAAAGTGCAGTTGCAATGAACCTTATGTTAAAATTACACCTCTTAATGGCTATATTCAATTTTTTTAGAAGTATTGAATACAATGAGGAAATAGATGAAGAGCAAAACAAGAATAATACCATTTTGAAGCAATATCAGAGTGAATACAATGCAGTAGAAATTGTATTAGCTGTGAATCCCTGCTGAATTGTATGAAATAGCTGTTAAAGCTAATTCGCATTGTAACACATAATGGTATTATCGATTTACTTGATACATGGTTAATGAGTGTAATTTTTCAGGCTCTTTGAATACAGTAAATCCTGTTTAGTCTTTTAGTGCAAACCTGCCTGCTGTCTATAATTCAACTTTCCTTTTATTGTGTCCTCATTGTTCATTCAAATAGGCCTGCTCACATTCCTTCACTGGTAGGACTTGATAACATATTCTGTGGGAGCACCTGCGTGACCTTTTTATTACATCTCTGTTACCCTTTGTGACAGTCTAGTGGGAAATACAAGAGAAACTAACAGCTGAATGGCAGGGGAGTATTAACCCCTTCAGGGACTGTACTTCATGGAAAAATCATGACACCACATCATGGAAACATGAAGAGTGGGTCAGGGTCAACCAAAAGGGTCATTATGAGGCTTGCAAACCCTGAAACTGTAAGGAAGCAGCTGTGACAGAATGGATGAAGTTCAACACTAAAGCACAAAAACAAAGCAAAAAGGCTTTTAAGGTTTTGGTATTGCACAAAATACTCTACAAAGGCAAAGGGGCTTTGCACTTGGCAAGGGCATTGCCTGCCTTGCAGTCATTCTCACGGTGAGCAGAATGTCAAGATCTTTCCTGACACAAAAAGTATTGGGGCAAAATTTAAATTTTGCTTTCTTCAAATGGTTGGTTTTGTTCTCAACAATTTTAGCCTCTGTGTGGTTAGAAGACACATTATTAGTGAATTCTAAATTTAATTTCATAGTGTAATTCAGTACCATCCCGATTTTCCAGGTCAAATACTTTTGAAAAACAGTGAAGTGAAATTCACAGTGTATTTATTCAGGTTTTTATAGTGCCTGTATCTTGTTATCCTATCCCATATACAAAAAAACCCCAATACCTAAAAATTCCATTATAGGTTTAATTACAATCTAAAAATGCAGGACATAATTGTCTTTTTTTTTTTTCCTTCTTCTGTTAGGCCACTACGATTTCTGTGTCTCCACATAAATTCAGGCCTGGAAACTGCCATGAGCTCTGATGATGGGATCTTCTTTCTACTTGTTACCCAGGTTCATCGTGCATGGGGATAGAGAGTATTAGAGTTCTTAGAACAATCCAAATTTGTATCCAAAGACATGCAATATTTTGTACTTGAATAATATCGTCTTCTTCCAAATGTCTGTCTCAGCCTGGCACATTGCCAGAGTTGCTGCCCTTTCTCAGTGGTGGTGCCCTTCACAGCAGCAGGCACACATCATTTCTTGACAGCCTTTGATTCTGCAAAATCCTCCCAAAATTAAGAAAAAGAAAATACTCAGGATGCTTTACATCCTTTCCTCCAACTCCTCCAAAAGGCTGGTGATGTCTTAAGTTTCAGTTGCCCTCCACTCTCTCAGCAGTCACATTTCAAACTGAATTGCCTGTTGGCCTTTCCTCAAATGTTCTGTGGTTCTGAAACACTAAATAATAGTAACAGAAAAATAGAAACAGTCTTAAAATATTGGTCCTGCTACCCATTCATAATCAAGCTTGCTTAAAAAAAAAATATCCACAAAATGTGTTTGTTACCAGTACAAAATTCTAAAGAATAGATTAAAAATTATCAAAAAATATAAACTATTTCCATACTTTAAAAATGCTGACTTAAATATTAACTTTTCATGCATGCACCCTGTCCCCCCTATCCAGTCAGGTCAGTTTTAATTACACTTTATGAGCACTGATCAGCTACATGTATAAATTTTTATCTGATTTCCTTTTTAGTTCCATGCATATTTTATACCAATACACATTTACACAGGAAATACCATAGCATGTTCTCTATTTCCACTTATTCCAAAGGTCATAAAGATTATTGATTGAACTGCTTTTCCTTTTTGAACCTCTGCAATGCCATCTAAACTCTGTTTAAATATCAGTTTATGATAATCATTAACCATGGTAGTAATAATAATAATAATAGTATGACATATGTGATCTTTTCATATGTACCTGCTGTAGGGATTGTCTTATTCTTGGAACAGTACTACTGAAGACCGGAGGGTCACTGTTCATGAAAATGATCAGGATTTTCATGCAGATATTGTGAGCACATGGTTTTAACCATTTCCTTCCTCTTGCCAAAATTACACACTCAGGAGTTAGTCTTTTTCCCTATTTTAAGAAGGTTTATTAACAAGATAACAGTAAAAACAGTGTGTATAAGTACAAATCTTTTAACTGAAGAGACTAAATGCTACATCAATCAGTAAGGAGGTTTAGCTGTCACAGACGTCCTTTGTGGACCTTTTGTTCTGTTTGGGTTTTATTTCTGTCCATATCCCTCTCGTCTACCACATTCCTACAGGCAAAAACTCTTACAAATTTATCATCAAATAAAACAACCATGAAGCTATTTTCCAAGGGTATTAGTCAACTGAAAAAAAAAAATTGAACTTCTGATCTGTTTAAGCCAACACTCTTCCTCTGGAGTTGTGATTCTAAATTTTATATACATACCACTGCTGTCACAGGCTGTCAACTTTGACTCTATTCAAGGGCACACAAATGGAGTTAGACTTATTTATAATGGCCTGTTTCTCTTATAAAGCAGTCACGCCCTGGGCTTACTTTGATAGTAATTAAAGGTTACAAAAAACGCATTTGATATCCACTGCTATATGTCCAGACAGTCGAAAATGATTAATGACAAAATTAACAAAAGACTAGAGAAATAATATGGGAGTTCTTCATTGCAGGTAACCTTCCATGAGAATACTTACAGTTAACTATGAAGATAGGGAGGTGATAATCACTTATGGGTTTTCTGCTACTTTGATGATAAATCTAATTTTCTGGTAAAGTTAAGCTGTTTTTTTCACAAGCAGTACTTTTCTTGTTAAAAGCCTAAGCACAAAGGCATTAATTAGCTTCAATATACTTGGTTTTAAATAAGGCTTGCTTTTCCTCTTTTTTTTTTCCCCTCCCCTTTCTTTTCCATTTTCATGAAAAGTAAGGTATGAGAAGCCAGGGGCAAAAAACCCCCAAACCAACCCAAACCAAAAAAAGCAACAACAAAACAACTATCCCATTTGAAACTCAAAGTCATGAAGGAGAAATAAGTCAACAAGTTGTCTTACTTTTCTACAGTGTTTTCCATTTCATGGAATATATGCAGACTACAAATGCATTGCATCTTCGAAGAAGAATGGGGTACGCAGCCTCCAACCCACAAGTGAATGACACAAAACTGCCTTGCACCCTGCTCAGGTTCCAGGTCCCAGAAGCTCAGGCTGATTGTACACTATATGATGGAATAAGCCAGGGAGAGGGCAGGTGATTGACGTCACTGCGAGGAGTGATGAGGGCACGCAGGGAACAACTGGTGCTACCTCCTCATGCACGTTTGGGCTGCCCAGGGCAGGATGGCTAAGCACATGCTGAGAGCAGCAGGTGCTCACACTGTCTCCACCATCATGCTCCACAGCGCATCCAGAACCCATGCCTGAGGCTGGGCCTGCACCCAGGTGGGTTGAATGTAAGACAAGTGTGGGCTCAGGCATAGGATTTAAGTTAAAAGGCAATTTATATATATATGTATGCATATATATCCACATAACCCCACCTCCTTAGATACTTTTGTCATGATTATGATACGGGCATGTAAACATTAAAAACCCAAGCACCCAAAGTGGTTTCACACAGGAACAGTTATTCCATAACAAAAAACATTTAGATAAAAAGTATTAACTATCTCTGAAACTACCAAATAGCTTGTCCAAGATCTTTAGAGAAAAAAGACTGTTTCAAAACAACAGGTATTCAAATTCTTTCAAGCTTGACAATGTCTGGCTCGCTCTGTAATTATAATTTACCAGACATTAAGGCCAGAGGGTAATTTATCCCTGATGTTTCCCTGATACAAATGAGCAGTGAAGTCAGAAAATACACCAATTTTCTCTTTATTAAAAAAATAAAAATCACAGTTACTTTCTAGGAACCATGTCTTTGATGTAATTTATGAAGGCAAATAAAAATACTGTATCTACAATCACTACATAAGAAACAAGAAAATATACTACCAAGTGAAAGCTATTTGTAATTTATTTTTAAAATCTCTTAGTACTTTAAATGAATAGAATACGGCAAATAAATAAACAAATAAATAAATAAGCGAGCGCACCCCCCAACACAAAACCCAGACAAATTCAGAATCAAAGATGACTCTGGTTAAAAGCTTTGCTGGCACTGATGTGAAGGCAGCTGATAGGAAAAAAAGAGAGCAATGGAAATGTGTTCATGCAAATGCAAAAAGAAAATGGAATTTATGAGATTATGAAGATAAAACCCCCTTGACTTATAGCTAAATAACTAACGTAGTTTAAACATAATAGGAGCAAAAGAAATTGTAATATGATAGGCCTGTTTGTGGATGGTGAAGGTGACATTTTAACAGATACAGAAAAGGCAGAAGCATGGAAGCATTTTTCCTTGCATACTTCAGAAATAGCAAGTTCAAATATACATATCAAATTAAGATCTTTTTAGCCTGTCAGTAATTAAGGAGAAACAAAACCTGGTAGCATGAAAAGTAAAGATAAATAAGGATGTTAAATAGTTTGCACTGAAGACTCATAAAAGAGCGAGCTAGGGGTGGAAACTAAGTTCTCAGCTGGCTCATAATTTCTTAAATAATGTATATGAGAAGCAAATGGGTTTCACCGGCTTTTGAAACAGAATTCTTTCGTCTTTTAACAAGATAAAGAATATTTGAAATTGATCTTATTGCTACCAGGAGATAATACAAAGGATTTATAATATCATAAACATTTTCCTCCAAATTAAATTACTATGTACACTTAGTGGAGATTCAGCTCATCAAATCATCTAAGAAATGTGGAACTGAGGCATCCATCTCAGCTAACTGTCCATATCTTTCACAGGTCAGTAAAGAGAAATAGCTACCTAGAGAGAATTAATTCATCATACCATCAAACAGGTGTCTAACCTCCCATAGATAGCTACTTGGGTTTTGACTGAGTATCTTTGAAAGTCAGAGCATGCTGATTTATGTGAAATAAAATATCTACTTAGGCATCTTTTAAAGTAAGGAGTTTCTTTAAATAGGGATATTTATTAGTAGAAATTATATCATTCAGGGCTATCATGAGGAACAGACAAATAAACATAATTACTCACAATCAATTATTCAGATTCTTCTTTTTAATAACAATGCTTAAGTGAAGGCAACATATAGCAACAAATACTCCCTAAAAATGAAAAGTTTAAAAGCCATTCTAAATTTTCTTACACTAGCTAATCTGAAAACAAATTAGAGCTATGAAGTGCAGAGCGATTGACCTTCTAAGATATTATATACATCACTTATAAAGCTAATTGCATTTTAATTGGGTTTCACTAAACGGACAGTTTTGCAATGAGATATTAGGTTTTAAACATTTTTGGTTTTAATGAGTGTTAATTTTACTGGTGATTTGCTTCAGCATAGAAGTATCATGACTGAATTAATTCTGCCTGAAGCTATCATACATTTCAAGGCCATAAATGTTGACAAGTACTACAGATGATAAGAAAAAAACCCATGGAAGTTCAGCCCAAAATGAGAAAAAATAACTGAATAAAACACTTAAGCTGTAATAGTTCTGCAAACGTTTGAGGAAAGGAATTTTGAGCTGCAAATGTTTTCATAATTTGAGGAGGGTTTGACCTTTTCCTTCATGTATAGTGTCAAGAAAACCCTGTATTAAACCTGAATATTTGAGATATTTCCCCCTCAGGTTCACTTCCCGTTACGTGACAGTCTCTTGTTCATATTCAGTAACACACAAACAGTCCTAGTGAGATATCTTCCCTTAAAAATGAGGATATATTTTTTCTATAGCCACATACAGATTTAACACTACTCTTTTGAAAGCCTCCTGCTGGATTTTATTCTCTTGCTAGTGAGTCCTTCTTACCTGCAATGTCTTCTCTTCATCAGCTGTTAGCTGGACTCCATGCATGTGCTTTATAAAATCTCCCTTTTCCTGGGAGCCCTGACCCTTCCTTCCAGGGAGGGACAGCTGTTACCCAGTCTCTGATCATGACAGCTGGAGTCAGATAAAATGGAGTGGTCATCCCCTGGGATATGACCCAGAGAGGCTGGCTGGTGAGGCCTTTTCCTCTCAGGGTGAGCATCATTGAAATTCTTTCCCAAATATTTTATGTCAAGGTTCAACTGCAGTATCTTTCAGGATGAATCCCAAGACCCCATTTCATTCATAACTTTTGTTGTTTTCCTAATTGTGTATGGTCTGGCTGAATGTAGGAGTGTGCTATGCTACTGGTTGCCACTGTGTCATTTAGCTCAGGTATGTTGAACTTTCACAATATATTATCTTGTTCCATCTACAGATGCCACATTTAAAGGCTCCTAATGCCAATAAAGGTCACTTAGAAGTTAACATTCATCCTTATTTCATCAATTTGACGTGCTCCTCTAATGGGAAAGGTTAATCTTATAGAACAGTGGTTATGGAATGACATAATATTATGATCAGATAAATCATATTTTTGAATATATTTATTAATGAGTATGTTTCTCTGACCATATGTGAGTAAAACTAAGGGAATAATGAAAATTCATAGATTATTGTGACTGACTAAAAATTAGTTTCTCACAAACTATTAAAATCTATGAATTTCATTGGCACATTATTTATTATTTCTTTATTAATAGAAAAAATAATAGACTAATAAAGTAATATTAATTTGTGAAAAAATATATTAAAGATTATGGGGGACTATAATAGTATATTCAGATGTAAACATATGTACCCAAAATAGATGATTGCCTAGTATACTTGGTGTTAAACAAACTTCAAGCCATTACCTTTTGATACGATTAAAAGACTGTTCACCAAAAATATTGCTGTATAAAACACTTCAAACATTTTCATTCTATATGTAACAGTTATTTTCAGTTCTACTTCATTTAAGAGTATTCGAGGAATGTTATAAATAACAAAAATATGAACATATAGGAATGTTATTTCCTAATGCATCTTATTCTGAATAAAACATCTAAAACTACTATTTAAAGAGGTGACAAGCATTTAAATGTCTGGGGGGAGGAAGGGGGTTCACGCAGCTAATTTAATTTTTATATTTATCGATCAATTCTTGATTTTCATCTACATGTTTTTTCTAAACAAACATCATATGCTGATGTTACTGTGGGGGAGTCATTCTGATTCCAGAAATATCTATAATTACTGGATCTGGATGGTTCAAATTAGTGATATTTGGACTGAAAAAAAAAGTTTTGAAATGAACCTATGCCAAGTAAAACATCTGGAAAGTCAGAATAGCAACAATCATAGTCTGAATTACAAAGGGAAATTTTAACTAAAATGTAGAAGGGTTCAGTTATAGTATGACTAAGGTTGGTAGCTTAAATACTAACCAAAAAGACCATTGAAAAGTGCATGCTCATTTAGGCAACTCATTCAGCTCATATAAAAATCAAAGATCAACAACTCCAGATGTGCAGCTTATGTACAGGCATATTTGTATGAAAAAGTGAGCCCTGGAAATTGGTCTGCCATGGAGAACTCCTTCCTGTTAGCAAAAGGAAAGACTAAATGGCTGACATTCCAGCAACACTTAACCACGTTTTAGCTTTCTTAGCTGAAACCGACTCCTAATATTCTTATCTGTGTAAAGAAACTCCAGACACTTTTAATAACACTTGGACAACTTGGACAACTGGCTGAACAGGCAGTACGTACTAAGTACTTCCAAATCAGATGGCACTGTGAAAGTTCAGAGGATTTACATTTCTTCTCTGCTAGATCAGTGAACTTAGCTGAGCTGTTCTCATGTAGGAATGGGAATTCTTTTCATTATTCCAGGCGGATGACTTGACTCATTATTTCGTATTTAAAAAATGGTCCCAAGTAGGGTATTGGCTTCCAGATAACTTTTGCTGGAACATCTGGACAATGGATCAGCACAAACAACTATACAAAACATTAAAACCACTGAATCACATGTTTCTTGAGGTATACATGGACCAGGACATGAGATACTTAGGAATCCTCAACAAAACACCTTTAATCTAGAGCTTTTTGTTAAAATACCTTCAATTTATACACAAGGACATCAACACAGAATAAGCCATTGACTTCAGCGGAGCTGCCCATAAATACAAGAACATGTCTGGGAAAAACAATCTACAGAACTTGGGGCCCAAGCAGAGGAGAGAACTCAAAGGGCGAGGACATTAGATTTATGGAAAGCCTTCAGATGGACATAAGTGTGATGGAATTTCCTTAGATGCTTTGCAGAAAATTTTTTGCACTGCTGTATTTGGTATGTGTGGCTGGGGTTTTGATAACCGGGGAGGGTCTACAAGGATAGCTTCTGTGAGAAGCTGCTAGAAGCTTCCCTGGCTGCAAGTTGTACCCACCTGTGGCCACAGCTGAGCCCACTATCGCCTCTGTGATTAACATAGTTAAGAGGTGAAAACAAAGAGAACCTGAGAACCTTCAGTGGAGAAAAGAGTGGGATGTGAGAACAACCAGACAGATATCCAGGTAGTGAGGAAAGGGGGAGGGAGGTGGGTAGTGGGCTAGAGCAGAGATTCTCCTGTAGCCATGGAGGGTCCTGGGGGAGCAGGGACTCACCTGCAGCCTGGGTCAGAGCAGGTGGCTGTGCCCAGAGAGCCCATGACTCCATGGGAAGCCCATGCTGGGGTAGTCTGCTGCTGAAAGGACACATGCTGGAGCAGTTTGTGAAGAACTGCAGCCTGTGGGAAGGACTCACATTGAAGGATTTTGTGAAGGATGGTCTTCCATGGGAGGGACTTCATGCTGGAGCAGAGGAAGAGTGTGAGGATATCCCCCCTGAGGAGGAAGGAGCAGCAGAGACAACATGTGATGAACTGACCACACCCTCCATTGCCCATCCCTCTGCACCACTTCAGGAGAGGAGGTAGAGAAATTGGGAGCAAAATTGAGCCTGGGAAGAAGGGAGGGATGGGGGAAAGGTGTTTCTAAGATTTGGTTTTATCTTTCATTACCCTACTCTGATTTGATTGGTAACAAATTGATTTTTTTTTTTCCCCTGCATCCAGTCTGTTTTGTCCATGACTGTAAGAGGTCAGTGATCACTCCCTGGTCTTGTCTCAACCAGAGACACTTTCCTGATATTTTCTCCTCCCCATACCACTGTGAGAGGAGTGAGCAAGTGGCTGTGTAGTGCTTAGTTGCTGGCTGGGCCTAAACCACAACAACTGCTCAGATGTTAGATGTTAATAAACCTTGCCTTTCTATTTGTCACCTCGTATTTGTAATTCAAGGACAATTATCTCTTCTTAATTCTAAACCTTTTTTTGAAAAAGAAATAATTTTATCTTTATTCAACTTAATTTGTTCAGCTCAGAATTACACACAGATATAGATACATGATGACCTGCAGTAAATTAAGAGTTAGTAACTCAGTTAAAAATATAGCATGGTGGAAACATACCAGTAACCACAGAAAGTCATGGGACTTTGAGTGGAAAGATTAAGAAAAGTCTTTTACTCTTAAACTTTCTGTAATGCCTCGGTTGTATAAATATTTAATTTTTCAACTGATTCTGTTATGGGCAGATCCTCATCTGCTCTAAATCAGTGTGGCTTCTTTGAATTTGAAAGACCTGTGCTGATTTACTCCTAGTAACTCTACGTCTGTCCTGTAATGTTTTTTTAAATCACTCTTTCAGAGAACCTTTCAAATTCATAGGTTCTTTTCAAATACATGGGAAACTGCATTCTGCCTGTCTTTAAGCTATTTTACCCATAGACAAATCTGTGCTGTCAGAACAGGCTTTTAGAAGTTGAACAAATTCCAAAAAACCCAAGCTACATACATAGTAAAAGTTGGCACCAGTTTATCTATAAATTCTTAACCACAAGAACAACAGTAAAATCTTCTACAGATCTGAATTTTCAGGCTATCTTGTTTAGCTCAAGGGCAGTTGCTAATGTAGGCGATCTCACACCTCAGATGCTAAGGATATAAAGGCATCACATTTATGCTTTATATTTATTTGTTATGACATTGCCCCGAAGAAAACTAACATTACTGTTAAAAGAGTAATATGCATCATGCAGTGAATGCTGGCTTGATCTGTCATGACAGAAGGTACAAAACATGTGAAAAGTCTGTTATCTTCAGATTTGGCTCCTTGATCCTTTAGTAAAAAATGTGTTCCATTTGTGGCAAGTGTAATTAAAACCATACTGATTAATGCAAGATATAACCAAACATCCAAAATCCTGTGAATGATTTACATAGCATTCTGTAGTCTGTGCATCGGAGTTGTGCATCTAAAGATGAGGCTGAATTTTTTGTGTGCAGTAAATAGAATGAATAAAGCAACAATGAAAGGTTCTGGTAAGTAAAAGCCTTTTCAAAGGGAAGAGAAATTAATGTAATCATAGCCATTCTTTATGGAGTAATCTCAAAAGAGGATGAACTCCAGGACAAAGCTCTGCAGTGATACCAAACTTCTGTCTGCATAACAGGTTGAGCTTGGTTGCAGTCGTCAATATGTATGACATGGAGGACCAATCAGCTCCAGATGAAAGTTTAAGTATTTTGTAATAACTACTGCATGAAGTCACACATCTTCATGTACTTTGTGGAGTGCAATATGCACAGATTTTTGTATAAACTCATTATTCCAAAGCAAACAACTATGCTAAACAAACCATAAGTACCACAGTGGTTAAGGTTATGACAACACTTCTCTGTAGTTTTTCTAGGGACTACAGTTCAATTAGAAAAAGTCTACCCCTGCCTGAAACATAGTTCAAAGATAAATCAAAGCTTACCTAATTTGGAAGAAAAACTGACAATTCATCATGCACAGGAATGAAAGGAGAACGTGAAATTAATGATGTTTCAGGATCTATTTTGCATATACTGGATAATGGAGATATTTTTAGAAAAAATCCCACACACTTTCAATGCAACCTTTCCTCTAGCTATGTTGAGGCATCTCTACTCACTGCCTTGTGGATGGACATTGCCTATGATGTATCATTCCAAAAGCTGTGTGACTGCACCAGTGTGGGTTTAAAACACAAGCTAATATACTGCGCTTTGACCACAGAGGGAAAAATTATATCCTCTACTGCGGTGATCCTTTTACAGATGCCTTTTGTGCAAACAGACATCAAGACGACTTCTGTCAGTCCTTGGGCCAGTGGCTCTGCTTATATGATCGTTTTGAGTGGAAGAGGCAGATTGGGATGAGTGAAGAGTACAACTCTGTGTCCCTTGTGTTTTGGAATGTGATGAGGGACGGATCAGTTTCACTTCAGAAGAGTTGAAAACACTGCTTCCGTGAAAAGCAACAGAGTCAGAAATAAGGTGTTTAGATAAAGGGAAACAGCATGAGAAGAAGCCAGGCAGAGCAATGTGCCTCCTTTTCCCCTGTTGCCTCTGCAATGCACAGTATCTTCATTGTCCAGCCCCCTTCTCTTTTTGGAAGAGTGGGTCTGACTCCCTCCGCATTCTTGTCATGCTGTAAGTGTAGGGGGGTGGGGATATTTTTTTTAAGTGTGGAATTTGTGCATGGCTGACAGCAAGATTAATAGAGGGGACCGTAATTTTTTACTCTATTAAGCTAATAAGCACTGAACTAAGAAAGATTTGCACAATGGACTGTAATGGCTTCTGAACAGCTGCTCTGGTGTACCATGTCCAAATCCAACTTTTGAAATAATTTCTGAAGTTTGTTCCCCTTTACAAGAAAATCCTTCCAGTTTTCACTAGAAAACAACTAAAAATACATTAATTCAACAGTTGGGTTTTATTTTCCCTTTTCATTTGCAGAAGTGACTTTCTACCTTTATATATACGCTCTGCTCATGTTTATATTAATTCTACTCTCTCCTTTCCTACCCTACCTCATGTATCATCCCTTATTCATGCCATTAGTCTCTTTTTCCTTCCTAGCCTATGTTTTACATCTACTGCCGAATGCTTGTTTTCTTTCAGCCTTATTGTTCCGTTTTCACTGTTCTTTCCTGATTTACAGCAGATCCCATTACTCCTTCCCAACTTTGCCCTTACTTTGTTTCTGCCTTCAGCTTAACCTCCTGTTCATGAGTCCATAAGATCTAATTTATCTTCCACTCTAGTGCTTGCTTAAGTAAAATTTTAAGAATTTTTTTCTCCCCCACTCCAGTATTACAGAGCATGGGAGTTCTGGGGGCCTTAAAAATGCAGCTGGTCCCATTTTGTAAGGAAATCATGCACAGGTGCTGGGAATCATCCAGGGCTGGTGGGTTTCCAGCCCCCAGAAGTCATAGAAATTTACATCTAAGTTTTCCTGGAGAAGGTTTTGGATTTTCTCTCTTCCCCTGGGAGGGTAGGGGTTGAAGGAGGTTAGTACTGATAAAGAAAATACTGGGGATGGTAGTAGGATGGGAGGGGCTCCCTTCCCATGGCAGAGTAGCACTATCTGAAGCAATTGGGAAGCAATTGCCAATTATTGTTGTTTTACATTTAAGACTGCCATGTTTGAAGTACAGAATCCAAGATGCCCCCTCTGTAGCTGTATCAGTGAACTGTCTGTGACTGGCCTTGTTAGCAATAGGTAGGAAGACAAAAAAAATGAAAGTACTCTGTAAGAATCAAAGGAACAGTATAACATTAGAAGGTTTACTTCTAAAAGGATGTTAGAAGGTAATATTGAAAGGTGGATGGCTATGTATCCACCTACATATCTTGAAAAGTTAATGACTGTGCTAGGCTAGCCCTGCTGTACAAACAGATCACCAGAGTTGGAGGTGTTAAATTGATGAAGTAGTTCCAGATCTGAACTTAGAGATTAAGCTTTTCTTTTGGTAAGAGAAATCCTGGACAGGATGATATAAGACTTTTAAATATACCTCTTTGTTTCCTGGATGTATTAGAATTTGATCTTTTACGTGATTTATGACATATGAGATCTAACCATCTGTGGGAGTACAAATCTGAGGAGTAGATGCTGACCTGGCTTCTGACCTGAAATCTGTTGCCCAGAATGGCAGGTGATGACCTAAACCCACATTCCTCTTCATTCTAACATAACTTACTTGAAAGGTTCTTGCAGAGCTTGCAGTTTTCTCAAAGCCGCTATGAGGAGGCACTTTTAGCTATGTAGTATTGATTGACCCATCTGATATATTGAGATTATGATCTAACAGTGTGTTAGTGGTAGAATCCAAAAGCTCAGCAGTCCCATCTTCTTTGAAACAGAAACCCTGGCCCCAGTTAAATGATTGTCTGGCAAGATCCTCTCCTGACAGATTAGTAAAACTGTTCAATGGTATGTGCTGGAAATATTTGCAAAATTTACAGTTATGAAATCGTGGATAAGGGGCAGTATATTACTTTGTCTTCTTAAATGCAAACAAGATATTATAGATATATACTGGCTTCTAGACACTTGATTTACTTTATGAAAAGCTAAAATTCTTTCAACAGATGCACCAAAAAGAACAAACTGTGGTCTAAAGAGGATCTAGTATGTCTTAGCTTTGAGGACAGACCTAGCTTTGAAGTCAGACCTGGTAAGCTGGTTTGAGGATTTTAGCCAGCACGGGATTCCTAGTATAGGAACAAATGCCCATGCATCTATGAATGAGAGATTACTTCAATTCATACAGGGAAATAAATAGCCAAGTGGTTGAGGTTATGAGACAGATTTGGAGGTCAGACTAGATGGTTATCCTGATGAACTAGATCTCCGAACCATTTTCCTACTGTGCTGACCTGTTTAAAACCAACGAAGATTCAAAGCACGTGCTTCAGCCAAGTGCTACCTCTGCTGTTGCCTTCAGATCTTCAGGGATCTTACACCCTGGAGGACTATCAAGTAATTCTGGGGATTACCTTGCTCTGAATTTTGGGAATATACTACATAGGCAAAGTTTCTTATGAGTTTGTTTCAACATCTCTTTATGGAAACCTGTAAGTACTTTCTGTATAGAACCATCGTGGTTATACAATTACATGAAAAAGTCTGAAGCATGGGAAATAAAGGATGGCAAATTTTCGTGATATGGGCAAATTGTATTAGTGATGTATCAGGCTCTATTCAGGCGTTACTACCTAAATGTCCTCATTGTAAATAGGTAAGGTCCTGAGAACTGACTTCTTCCACTTATGAACTGCTTCAGTTTTGATATTTTTCTATTTTGGCATTTTCTATAGGCCCTACACTGACCATAGGGTCGTTTCAAGACAAATTCATGGGATTGAATTGTGCTGTAGGCATGCACATACTGATGATTACCAATTTAAAAATTGAATACTCGAAGATAGAAAAAATGCACATTCCTCAAAGCAGTGAGTCTCACAGGTAAAACAGGTAAGTGTTCTACTGGATATTTTAACATAACTTTTCAGTTTTCTTGTAGAGGGAAAGAAAATTGAAATATGTTGAAAATTTGAAAAAAATTTCAGTATATAATTTTCAATATAATTGAAAATTGAAATATGCTCTGTTTCTTGTACTGAGTATGAGGTAAAATCTTTCTTAGATTTTTCTCAGTTTTTCAATTATTGTAGCTCACTTGTCAAGTTTCTAGCAAATCTTCCACCCAGAAATTAGAAACAGTGATGTTCTTCAAAAAGTATAATACAAAATATGTCCTTAATGGCAGACATACCACTCCAAAGCCAGCCTTCACCAAACCCTCATTCCTCATCACATGGACTCCAACAGAAGTTTGGAAGTATTAAACATCTCTGCCTCTATTTCCTAAGGAAGATTGAGTGCAAGAACAGGAAAAAGCCACGTAGTTGCAACTTGGAAGTAGAAGGGTTTATATGTTTATATATAGTATTTTTAATGTTATACTCTGGAAACTCAACAAGCAAACCATCAGATTAACATCTGTCTGGACCCTTTGCATCCTGGAAGAACTCTTGGCATTGACTTTGACACAGTCCATCCTACAGGAAGGAAGAAAAAGGCTATATATATTTATTGTTCAAAAGGCAGTTGCTTGAAAAGAGAAGGCTTAACATCTCACCTACAGAGACTGAAGGGCAATGCTGCCTGATTCAAAGAAGAGTGTAGTGTTTTGCTTCCTACAGATTGATTAACTAAGTAATTTTGCATTAGAGTAGTAGAAGGTGAAACCAATTAACACATACATTAAAGTAACAAAATTTAGTAAAAAAACCAATTTACTGGCATTATCTTTTACCCAAATCCTGAAATCCTTTTTCCTCTGTATTGATGAAATTGAAGCCTGAATTGCCTGCCTCCTTCTCTTGTAAAATAACTTGCTTGTAAAATTCCCTGTGAAATCTCTTCTAAATTAATATTTTCACTTTTAAGATATGCATGCTGTGATGCAAACACAGATATTTCAAAATATTATTGCATGCTGCCCCATTTTATATGTATGTTTGGTCTCTTAAAATTAAAATATTTTATAAAATGTGTATTTTTGTTTGTATTACAAAATGTAACACAAATTCAAGTGCAGGACAGAAAACAATTAGAAGGTTAATGAATTCTGTGGTGTCTCAAATTTCATATCATATTTCCTCCATAAAATTTACCCATTCTTTTTCTTTCCTATGGCTGTGTGTACAGTTGATTTTTTAACTCTAAATAGAAACACTCAGAAGAAATGAATCTACACCTATATATCCAAAGCAGACAATAGACTGTACAATAGGCCTAATAACTACTTTTGGTAGCACATACCAAATATTTAGCCCTTAAGTGTGCAGTGGTATTTCTCAAACTGCTCCTGGGATTTCTGCAGTTGTGTATCCAAAAAAAACCCCAAACCCTGGTATTTCAAGGCCAGTATATCCTTTTTAAAGCCACACGTATACACTAATCTCACCCATTACTTATTTCTTAGTGTTAGACATGATAAATTAATTTATTTGAGAGAATTAAATCAAAAGCTGGCAGCAATGGTGACGATCCCTGTCTCTCTTTCCCCTAGAGAAACAGAGAACCAGGCAAAGAGCTTCAAATTTGCAAGAGTTCATTTCAGGGACTGAATTTATTTTCTTTAATCCCACCATGCTCCATATTTTCAATCAAAAAACCAAGTGTTTAACAAAGACTCTCCTCCTCAATAGAGATATCCTGGAAATTGCCCATTTCCTGAGGTAGCTGCAAGATTCCCAGCCACTTGAATTGTATGAGTCAGAGCCCTCGAACAGGTCTGTGTGTGGCTGCCAGTGGTGGTGTGGCAGTGTTTTTCTTAGCAGCTGGGGAACTTTAGAAGTTATAATGGAAAGATTTTCAATGACTTCCCAATTATATATGAATATGATTGGAGTGTTTCTTTGATGTTGCCAACATCGTATATGAAAGTATCTAAGTTTTCCAGATGTTTCCTCAATAAAGTAAAGCATTTTGGCTCACTGTGACCAAATCTTCCCTATACATTCAAAGCTCTTTTCAACCACAAAGAGAAATCCTAGATGAATTAAACCAATAAAATTACAGTTAGACAATTCTGTTATCTGTGTCCAAGCTTATCTGGAGTTCACAGCACTGAATGAATGCTCTATGTCTGTTAAGCTTTTAAGATTCCAACCTTCTCCCGGATGGGATCTAAACTGAAACCTGTCCCTTTGTACCTGTTGCAAATTCAGATATGTTAATCCTTTGGTGGCTTCTCATATCTGTCTTCAACCTAGAGGAAGATAGTGCGTTTTACCAAGTACAATTTCAGGCCCTGAGTTAAAACATCACAACAGATATTTCTGAAGGATTTATTATTTTATTAAGTTAAATTTTAAGCTTGAAATAACGAGGTATTAAATGCAATTCTAAAAATAATCAGGATGTTTATCCAGGAAGTATAATGATGCTGGGTAAGCTCTTCAAAGATAAGGAGAGGTGTCTTTTACAAAGAATATTTCTAAAAAGCAATTGACAATAAAGAAATTGATTTAGCCATGTGCTGCTTCTCTGGCTCGGGAATTCTGAATTTGAGAACCAATGTCATAAAGTATCAGCTATTAAAAGGTCTTTCTGCAATGGTACTCACAACTTTTGTCACCCCCAGGACAAAATTTCTAACCTTACTTTGGAAGAGGGCCCCTTTTAGTTCCCAACTGAAACTCCATCCATCGGAGAATGGCTTTAACATGATATTGAATTAAACTTGCATTACTACCAACCACAGATGGAACTTCATCTGCTGCAACAGCTACAATATTTAAGAAGTCTCAGACATTGCACTGAAAATATTTAAGCAGCTCTTTATATATTTTATGTCTGTTTTATGGTAACTACCAACCATAACGAAGACTTTACACTTGTATTCTCATCGGAATAGCAAAAGGAGATAGTCAGTTTTCAAAGTTATTTGAAATTGATCATTTACAGGTTTATTCATGTCTCTGCAGAAATTTTTAAAACACTTTTGCTGAGAAAATCTGAGTAAATTATTACTATGAAAATAATAAATATTATTGCTTTGATGTTTTACATGAGGTAATTTCCCAGATGTTGTTATTGTACTTTTAGAATAGTTTGAAGTACGTATAAATTGTTTAAAGACTTAGGGATGACGTGCTGTTGCTGAGACCGATTGCAAAACTCCCATTGATGTCTCTGCTATTTGGGATCCACTTTTCTGAGTTTCAGTCTTCCAGACTGTCATCTGACACTATTTGGCCTATGATGTCCTTTGTGTATGGTCCTGAAGCTCCTTCCAGATGCAGTTACTGACAAAACCACCTCCTTTAGTAATGCAGTAGGGAATTTATATTTGTGTATGCAGTTGCATCAGTTGCATCTGCAAATATAGTTGACAATTCAACACTAATTTTTGCTTGCAGATTTTCACTCTGAACTTTTTCAGCCTTAAAAGTGGCAATCATAGAGCCAGTTTGTTGCTGAGGTAACTTAGGAAGTACTACAAATACCAATAAATCATGACATACTCCAGATTGATACAATAGATTAAATACCATCTACATTTGCAGTTTTCCTCTTTTTGATTAATAAAGGCACAGTGTTAGGAAATGGGCTTTTGGGTACTTTCTTTCAGAGAAGAATAATCTGATTTAAGATAAAAAAAGTTTGGAAGCTCAGGGGAGAATGCTTAACAGTTTTTTCCTCGTCCAGGAGAGGTCACCCTTGTGTGTGGCATAACATGAATCTGAAGCCTTTACCCCTTTCACAACTTCGTCGGGAAACAGTGGCTTCCTCAGTCTGAGGGAGTTCTGAAATCCAGATAGGACCCAGGTTCCACATCTCAATCGTTTGTTTACTTGGCAAAGTGATTCTGCTGGCAGTACCAGCACTTATTTCTCCCTGTGGCTAGATTCACTTCATATCTAACTCACGGGGGTTTAAATGAGGAAAAATGTCTCTGACATCAACATAGTTATGTTACTTGGTAGTTGGTTAAAGGTGAAAAGTGAGTTTATTTCTTTCAAGATACAGGTTTATTTTATTATTTAATATTCAATTTATTTTTTTTTAAAGATTGTTTTTACAAAACTTTTCAAAACCAAAAAATATCCTTATAAACTTTATTTCCTCTCCTGCTGTTGAGAATTGGAAATGCATGAATTGTCTTAAGACGATTGTACATTTGTCTACTCCCTAATTAGGTGCAAGAGCTTCTAATGCAAATTAAGTTCATCCTTCTCTCTGGGCACATTACTATGACTGCTCATCTGGGATTTTTTCTTTCTTTCTCTCCTTTCTTTAAAAGAAAACCAGTGTCCTTTCACACATGTAGCCAAGATCTGGAAGTCTGCCAGCATCTGTCTGACTCATCATTTTCAAAAGATACTGTGAATGCTGGGAATCAAATTCTAGCTGTGAGACCAAAGGTAGACACTTGAGTGCCACATTCCATTGCCACTTTACCATTCGAGCCCACTTTAACGAAAGAATGCAAAGCAGAAAGCAAAACAGCTCTTTCTGTTGCTACCCTACTACCAATCGTAACAGAGCCAACATGGCTCTTTATACTAAGAATATGAATAATGTACAAAAGAATTTTAGAAAAATACCTTTAGGCTAGAAAACTGAGACTAATCATAGTATTGTTTTTCATGAAAATAAAACTTGCTTTGAAGTATTTATTCTACTTCCTTACTATTCCCTTGGCTGTATTTTGTTTTCATAATTTTATTCAGTTAACTTAGTTATTTTTGTACTTATCTGGTCTTAATACGTTTACTTTTTTCCCCTTTCTTTTCATGGGGTTTTTTCTGTTTTGGGGTTTGGGTGTTTGGTTTTTTTTTTTCCTCCCAGGATGATTTATCTCTGTCAAGAATTGCTTCATAGTGCAAGGCTTCAGACATAAATTCGTTACTTATGGTATGTCTATCACTGCAGAAAAACGTGTTTCACATGGAGCTGTTGTTTTTTTCTTTCTTTTCAGTATTTAAACAATATTTTGCATTCATGGAACATGAGAACAAATCTTTAAACACAGCAAAATATAACCTAGGTGTTAATTTTTTAGATCTCTACAGTCTTAACTAAATATGTATTTCCATATTGTTCAGGAGACAGTGCTACTGTTTGTATTCAGATAACATAAGTACCAGTCATAACCTTCAATCCAAATGAAAATTAGACCTATGCCTTCAGGGACCTTCTTATTGTTTCTTACAAAGACTGTTGGGAAAAATTGAGACAGTGGTTCACATTATTGTAGTACATTTTGAACACTGGAAAGAAAATATTAACATAATGTCAATGCAGACAATCAACATCTACTGGAATCATAACCATAAGAGGCTAATATTCTCACTGCATCTATTTAGAAATAAATTATTTGTGTATCTGCTACTTGAACGTGACACAGGGATTGTAAAAATCTGTGCAAAATGATTAGTGTTCAGATTGCAGTTTACATTTGTTGTGGTAAAGTGGGTTTTTTTTTTTTTTTTCTGTATTCAGTTGAGTTGTTTCTTAGGTTTCTACCATCAGAGATGGCTCCCAAGTGGGACTGAGATTTTATGCTTCCAGTCACTGTTCTGTCACATAAACACATATAAATTTAAGTCACTCAAGTTAAGGACAAAATTCCTGTTGATCTCAGTGGGTTCAAGGTTTCACCCCAGGCACCTTAGGAGACAGCACTTGAACTTCATAACGTGACCACGTTTCTTTTGAAAGCAAGTAAAACAAAATGATATATTTAAAACTTTGTATTTAAGCTGGTGTATTGCCATAACCCATATTACCCATTACGAATCTTTCTGTATAGGTTGAAAAATATTCATTTTTTTAATAAGGGAAAATTACAGGCATCTGTATACTACATAATGTGTGTATTGATATATATATATACATGATTTAACATTAATCATGTTCATTCACTTAAGTATTGAAATAATTGTTGTTTGAACAAAAAAAAAATCTATTTTTTCTCTTCATTTGGCAATAGGAGCAGATTGTAAACAGCTTGAAATGTCAGGCTGAACCTTCAGATTAAGCGAACTCTCTCAAACTCTCTAAAATTTCAGCAACTCCTCCCTTCATATGTTGAAATTCGAATAATATTCAGCAAAAGATTCAGTTTTACTTTGATTAAATGGATTTAATAATGTATAATATAGCTCAGATGATGACTCAAAGGTGTGTATGGTAAGAGAAAACAATACATTTATTATTTAAGTTACTCAAATGAGGAACTGGAACTGATTTCATTGTTACATATTGTCTGCTTAATTCCTGCAAACACAAAGATTAACATACGTTCCCAAATTAGAAAGTAAGCAAACTACCTATTTACTTTCTTGTGCTTAGTTTCACACACCTCTCATCTCATACAGAAAACAACTACTTTGTCAACCAAAAAAAAGACATAAACCTGAATCTTCAAGAAAGCATCCCACAGTGGTCTGTGGAGCTGAATCGCAAGTATCACATGGATCTAAGATGGTGTGTTCCTTGTGAACGCTGGAAAGTATAAAAGAAAAACACAAGTGCTCTTTGCAATATTTGTTACATCCTTTTCAGATTGAAGAGTGAGCTCAAATTCTACTCACTTTAAATAGATGAAATAATATTTTGCTTACTGGAAATATCAAGCATTTTTCAACTAACAATTGGCAAAATTATTGACTTGGTATGTCACTACACAGCCGAAAGAAGAATACATGAGAAAATCTAGAGACTTTCAGAAGAAGACTTTCTTTTCTTTCCCTTCCTGTTGTGCTTTTAATGAGCAACTACCTGTAATTTTATATCAGGTTTTGGTGTGAATTATGTTGATTTAAAACTGGAATCACGCTGTGGAAAATTGAGTAGTCTTGTATTTTTATTTTTTTTAAATTTTCATTTAGGCTGTTGTATGTTTCACGTAGATCATAGTTGCATTTCACAGATAACAATAACATTATTTGGTCTATATGGGATATACCGTATGTAATGCTCCATTTCTAAATAATTCAAAGTTTTTCCTGAGCCTCTGGTGTGTAGCAAATCTGACGATCATCAAGTACCTTCTTCCCTCAATTTTTTGTAACAAATATTACACACTGAGTACTGTTTGACAAAAAAAAAAAAAGTATCTACCTGAAGTAGAACTGATCATCTTATTGATCAACTTTGACATTAACCATCTTGCTAACTGAGAAAGGCATTATGCAACCAATGTGTGAATGTGAATTCAAGGTCACAACAGTTCAGTCTAAACAGCATTATTTGACAGAGAACCCTGGGCAAGATTTACAATATATCTCTCTGCTTTCTAAATGGCACATTTATTATATTCTTCCAGATGCTCTAAGGAATAATGCTCTTTAGCATTAGCTGTTGAGATTTCGCTGAACATCAGTTTTTCTGTAGACAATGCTGCTGGAGGCAAAACACTAACAAGATGTTGACTTCCATATCACCTCCAGATTCCCCTCATTTCTTTCTTCCTTCCTTGCATAATCATCCTCACTTCTAGAATATTTTTTTTAGTGGATCTTCAGATGACTTCTTGAATGACAGAAGAAGAAAACACAACAGTTACAGCTACAAGACTGAGTTTTATTTGTTCCCATTCAACACAAATGAATCCAAGGCACACAGTTTCTTGGTACACAGAAATCTTTACACCTCAATGACATTTGTGTAGCTTTTGGGAAGTACCATCCATAGGGTAGTAAAACACAGAGATAGGAACTTCAAAGTCCAAATCCAGCTAATGGAATTTATTTTTATGTAAAGACTGTTGTAAACCATCATCAAAAATAACATATCCTCGACTTGGTAAAAACCCCTTGCCGGTCTACCTATCCATCCCATCCTTCCTATCACAACACATCTCCAGAAACAGCACATGTGTCAAGTATGTTTATATGCTGGAAAGTTATTTACAGACCTTGTGCGTACAGCATTATGAGTTCATCAGCCCTTAACGTATTAGGATTAGTTGCCAATATGTTTTTTTAAACAATAATGGCAATAATGTTGCCTCTCTATTCCCTCCTGTTTCTTCAGTGATAAGACTCAGTCAAACTCTGCTTTGCAGACCACAGTCCTCAGAGGTTGAGCTCCTGCAGGATCCTAAAGAAGCCTGCAGAACATTTCTGGGTACTCAAGTGGAGGACCAGTATCAGCTTTGCCACTGCTGTAAGCGGTTAACAAAAACAACAACCCTGCTCCCAGCCCTGCCCACTCCCCTCCCCCCAAAAAAGCTGTACATTGTAGAAAAATTCAGACCTCTTAAAAAAAAAAAAAAGGAAAGAAAATAATTAGCCATGGTCATGAAAAACATTCCCACGATCAAATGTATATATTTATTTTGAAGAAACCTTGTCATCTCTTTCCATGGGTAGAGATTTTTTATTCTTTTATTATTTTATTAGACTTTTATACCATCAGTACCCATTTGACTAGAGGGTAGATAAGCATCTGTGTAACTGCATCTATGTAACTTGTAAGAAACACTTATTTTGAAGAGGGTCATGAATTACTGTCTTGTTCATACTTATTGTCCCTTCCAGTCCATATTCAGTTCCAGGTGCAACTTCATGGTAAATGACTGCATACTTTGAAAAGAGGCCATTTTTCAATAGAGGTCAAAGGAAGACAGGAAAAAGATGGATGGATGTTAACATTTTCAGTATTTGTGTCTGACCCATTTGTCTTGTGAAGAATCAGTTACCTTGTATTACAACTGTATCTTTGACTTGACTGCAAAGCTAGGGCTTGGTCTTAGGCATATTGTCTTAAAAACAACGCATACAGCACAAATATACTTAAAAGCTGTGGGGTAAGAGGGAATATTAAAGGAAGTAACTTTTCCAGCCAAGAAAATTTTATGAGAGCAGAAATATATATATATTTACATTCTCTAACCTCAATATTTTTACAAAAATAATGACTGCCTCTGTTTTTTTTAATGCCTGCAATAAATATACAATGGAAAAAGAACATCCCTTCTGGAGAAATCACACCAAAGGAGAAATACTGAAATTTGTATTACTAATGTCTCCAAGTATATAAAAAGGAGTAAAATTTAAAAAATTAAGAAAAATAAAGAAAACAAGAAAAGGCAAAGAGAGGCAAGAAAAAGCAGAAAAAAATCATGTCAATGAGACAGAAGATTTTTTCTTGAGAATGACTGAGTCTCATAACATGTTCTTTCTAGGCACAGGGATATGTAAAAACATTTAGGCATTCATCTTTGCAATCCACTTTTATATGTCTGCTATAATGAGAAACACTTTTCATATATTTAAATTCTAATCAGGTTTCTAGCACATATTCCATTAAGTCTTTCTCCTTGTTTTATGAACAGCATTTGAAGAACTAGAGAATTCAAACAGGAGATGTTAACATTAATTTACTGATCTTTGCTGACAATTCGATTATCCTCCTACAACCAGAGCAAGCTTTTCAGTATGTTGATGAGTAATTCGATGCCAAGTTTAGTGTATCCAGAATGACAACAAACACATTAATGAACAAGGCTGTAGTTATTTCAAAACTGCTGACCCGACTAATATGTAAGCAAACAGGTAAAAGGTACAGTATGTTAAAGAGAATTTTATTGTGAAATCAATCTTCTGTGGCTAAGAAAACCTAAAATAATATTGGAATACCTGGAGTTGTACAACTGCGTTTTTTCAATAACATTGAGAGCAATTAGACATCAAGATACCAGGGAAATGCAATAATTGAATGTGAGTTGGGAAGATAGGCACATATGGATTAGGTTCCTTTCATGACTGTAACTTAGCTAAAATAGCTGCACAAAACAAAACCAGAACAGACATTTGAATTAAACTCCAGCCCTTCCTAACTCTAAGTACTATTGCTTCACACTTCATGTAGGCAATCTCTTTTTCAGTAAAAGAAATATATAAGAAAGTATGCAGAATACTCCAAAGAGGAAAATCTGTGCCAGTTCTTTACCAGTCATTTATAGGGGCAGGCTTTCTGCTTTCCTCCTAAGCACAGGAAGCAGGGAAGGATGTGGGTCAGGCTGGGAGCTACACAGGGATGGATCTGCTAGCCTGAGAGATGGTGTAACTGCTTCTGTGCCTCCTGTTGCAATGCTTTGAATACAGTAAAATATGGAAAAGCAGAAGGGAAATGTGCTTAGCCATGCTATAACTGCAGTACAAGAGTTCAGGAGTGAGTTCATCTGGAGAATGTAGCTTGGTTTCTCCAAGCTGACTTGGTTACAGTATTACAGAACTGTTTTGGTTATAGTTGCCCACGTAACCCACGTGATCTAGGTGAAGCAGAGTAGCTGGCACATCTGCTCAAGGATTTAGAATATTAAACTGAAGGATCAAGGCACTTCTAACATTTTTTTTATCTGGTGAGGATCTCAGGAGTAAACAGTCTGTAATGCCTTCAAGTGTTAAAAAAAAAAAAAAAAAAAAAAAAAGAGTACTGAACTTTGTCCTACAGTGCCTTCATTATTGATTGTTATGTCCTTACATGTTTCCACCACTGGGCTACGCTGCCAATTCAAGCTGCTATAAGACGAATGACAAAGATTTTAACAAAGTTTCTGGGTTTCAGATGGGATGAACATAATTTCAGTGTCTGTTGTAAAAACTTGTTAAAAAAAAAAAAATCCATAAATTGTGGTTTTACAAATCCCACAAACTATTATTCATAAAATTTAAATAGATTAATTTAGTCACCAGAAACTTTTATTAAACTCTCTTATTAAATTTGGATCTATATATGGGAGTTGGGGAAGCATCAACATACACTTGCAGCTCTGTAATAATTGAAATAATTGCTCATTAAGAAAAATAAAGATATTTGTTTCTGACCATGGTTGGATTGAAGGGTGCCCTGTAGGTAAGTTCTGAAGCTCACCGTTGGGCATTTTTAACCCTCTCCTCCTCTGTAACAGTAATTCTTCCTACACTCAGATGAAGAAACGTAAGGGCTGATGTAACGTATGCCAAGCTCTGAAGGATACAGAGCTGTTTAAAAGCACAGGCTAAGATCAAAGTCCTGCTGTTTCAGCCGTACACCTTTTTTTTCATCTTCACTCTATTTCCCCTGTCAGCAGTAGACACATCAAATGTATCAAGAACTTCTATTCCAAACGGAAATCTCTCTTACTCTTAGATCACTCATAGATACTCCTTCCTCTCCTGAATTATTTGGTCTTTATACCAGATGGCACTGGTACTTCAGAGCAAAGCCAATGTATTGGAAAATTTGGTGTGTACTATTTCTCACTTTCATCTGACTGCATAGTTTTATTTTTATCGCAGTTTCTAAAGGGACATGTAAAACATTCCATCTCTTCACATGTATTAGTCATACTGCACAAAGAATGTGAATTGTGCATGACAAAAGATACTGCATTAGGTTATGTTTGCCATACTAAAAAACCTTCTTGCTGCTTCTTTTTATACGATGCATTGAAATAGATATAATCACATACAATTATATGGGACTGAATAAAAACTAAATCCTTTGTCAGTGTGCCTGTCAGTCTCATGGTGTCTTTTATGGGTACAAAGTTTTGGTACCTTTCTTTGACCTAAAACTGAAGTTCATTACCTTATTTAGATAAATTGATAATGGATTTCTTCCAATATCTTGTCTTTTTATATGAAAAAAGCAGTTTTGGAGACCTTTGAGAGGAACGAGATGGCAGAAAATACCTGAAATAGCTTCCTTTTTTCAGCATTCTAACACTAATGTTTGTCTTCAGAATTCCTTCCTTCCTCCAAACCGTGTGCTGAGAGTATGGCCTCTTGCTCTTTTTCTTAAGGGTTTGACAGCCGTTTGCCAATGGATTTAACAGCTCTATGACAAAACATGGTATTCACTTCTTACCTGTTTTACCAGACATGACTGGCCCATAGCAGGAGAGGTAGAAGGAAACGTGCTCTATTGCCTGACTCACTCAAGTTCCCAGCTCAACATATTAAATTAATGAAAGTGGATTTATGGTAAAAAACAAACCTATGAACAAAAGCTGATGAGGGGTGGGCATTCATCTGTTGTAGTATATTCAGCATGAGCAGAGAGGCAAGGCACACAGCCAAAGGTAGTAATAGACTAAACCAATGCAACTAAATCTCGTGGAGCCTTTAGCGTCTCTGATTGGGATGCAGTTTACTTCTCAGGAATAGATAAACTTTCACAGAGGATATGAAGGCCAGCATATGCATTGAATTTGCAGTTTTGTTGTTTTGAATAGAGACTTTGAGAAGAGCCGTCCTGGGCTACAAGCAACTTGCTTGGTCTAGAATCTTCCAAACAGAAAGGAAAAAGGAGCTGAGTAGCTCTTAGTTACTGTGTCACCCCATCCTCCGCTAGATTCAGGGGGGGTATGATTGAACCAAGAACCATCACTCTGACACTTTCCTCAGTCCATTTCTGCAGCACTGTAATTTGATTGTCTTCAGCAGAGATATTTCTAATTCTATTGGCAGAAATGAGATTGACTTATAATTTGCCTGGATGATGCTGAACTAAATGTATTAAAAACCAAAATAATATTGTGTATTGCTGGATTTTCAAAACTCTGTAGGGCATTCAGCTATGAGTATTATGAGTAATAACTATGAGACCACTATAAAAATGAGTAAGAATGGGATTCAAAATTTGCTGGGATTCCCACAAAATAGGAACATTTCTATTTAACCCAGCAAGCTGTGGACCAGACGTTAAAGGTGAGTTTCATGCTCCTGCTGGCAGAACAGATATCTGTTCTCCCCTCTGCAACTCCTTCGCACCCTACATGTCTGTCTGCCTTCTGTCAGTAAGGACACTTCTTTTTCCTCACACTGAACTGATTTACATATCAGTAAAGAAACACTATTCCCTTCCTCCACCCCCCAAGTGAATAATTTCTGATCATTAGCTCACCCACCATGTATCAGATGAACAGCAGTGAGGAAGGTGGGAGGACCCCATAGCTGAAGGTGGGAAAAAAAGAAACAGTGTTGTCATTTTTTGGTAGGGAACAGCTATTAAGCTTAGTAATCTCTGATGTGAAATCACAGACTAAAGATTTAGGGTGGATTTTTAAAAGAATAAACAACGTAGGACTTGATACAACAGAATGGTACTAAGCACTGGCAATAAAACAGCCAAAGACAACACCATAGATTTAGGGAGCACCATATTGGACTCCGTATTTGCGATGGAAAGGAAATAAATACTGTAGGCTCCTATTCGAATCCCATTTCTATTGAAAAATGTAAAAAACAAGGCTTTTTTTTTTTTCCCCCAATTACAGCCAAAAGAGAGAAGGAGGAAAAAAGGAGGCATTCAGCCAATTTGGGTTCATGTTTCAGGCTTTCTACAAAATGCAAAAGCTATTTACCATGAGAGTTTAAATGATTAAAAAAAAAAACCACCCACAAACAAACCCCCCCAAAACAACAACAAAAACAACAAAAAAACACCCAAACCCAAAAAAACTTAAATTACTACAAATCTTGATATTTCCTAATTATTAATTTATTTTAGAATCTTCAAAACATGGTGGAGCTTATTTGGCTGGAAGATACTTCACGATGTCCAGAATCCTGAGGTGTAATCACAGGAGAAAATAAAAGAGTAAATAATATAATTTCTCAGTGCTATAACTCCATGGTAACACCAACATCTAACTACAAATATTAATTTTTTATTAATTTAGAGTATCACATCACCTATGAACTGTGCAGTGTTACTGCTTGATACATTTCAATTCCTGATAAAAAGAAACTAAATCAGCAGCTTGTGTCTTCTTAGAGACCTAACAGTTTTGAAAGTTTTTTTTCATCTGCAAAATGAAACAATTAATTTAGCACTCTAAGTGCAACACAATTAATCACAGTCAGCACTCTGCAGCTGCCACGCAGGGAAGCCAGCCAAGCAAGCCCACCAGCACTACTTTGGTGACCTGACCTAGTG
Source organism: Eurypyga helias (assembly GCF_000690775.1). Classification (NCBI taxonomy): domain Eukaryota; kingdom Metazoa; phylum Chordata; class Aves; order Eurypygiformes; family Eurypygidae; genus Eurypyga; species Eurypyga helias. The sequence goes on along the minus strand of NW_010234174.1, from coordinate 22,162 downwards.
TGATGAATGAGAGGACTACAGTTGGTGAAAGACAGCAAACCTGGCCCTCAACGTAGGGGTGTTCAGTTCCAAGGTACATGTATTGGACAGCCAAGAAGATTGTTTCACTGGATACCTGTGGAATCACATAGGGGAAAGTGACATATTAACTATTTTGTGTTAAAAACATAATGACTGATTTATGATCGTAAAGCAGATAAATAACAGAATGAAAGCAATGACTATTTTTTCTCATGCTGCCAGTGGTGTTTCTCTGACAGTCCTATATTTCTTCTGAGAAATTCAGTTTGAATACTATATCTCAGATAAAGATTCCAGACATACCACACGCATTAACTGAAATTCCATTCCATTGCTCATCCTCCTCTGCCTGTCTGCAAAGCCTACGTATTTTCAGTATTCCTCATTTTTCTTGAGTTCGATGGTACTGTACAAATACTGATCAAATCATGATCTGTCATCCCACAATAACATCAACAAGTTGAGCTGCCCTTTGTTAGAGGGCATACAATGTTGATTTCACAGATGTGTATTGTTAAGCAACCAGACACATAAAAATGTGCACTTGAGGTCAAAGACTGCACAACCTTTATTTTCTTTCCTCCTCCCCCATATGTGTTCATTCACTTCTCAGGGTGCTACAGCTCTTTTTTATCTCATCATTCTCTAATGCAAAGCAAGCTTGATAACTGCTAAAACTTGCATGTTCTGCAGCTTCACAGCTGTGATACATATGCTTGAGTGGCAATGACAGGAGAACATCATATTAAGTCAAACTCAAAACGAGAAACTCTAGGCCACCTCCAACCAAGGGACTGAAAAAATGATGAGATGATCAACTAATCTGATCTTAAAGAGTCCTTAGAGACAGTGGGAATCTACCACATAGTCCTCAATGCAATTAGAGAAGGAAGGGAAAAGCAGAGGAAGGGCTACTGCAGTAAACATCATTCTAATACAAGGTGGGCAGAAGAGAAAGAAGAATGGTCGTATTTGGAATAGAAGGGGAACTTTGTCTGGTGTGATATGAATATTGAACATATAAAAAAGGAGAAAAGACTACAAGAAGAAAAGAGTCCTGGGTAGGAAATTACTGGAGGGAAGATGCTGCTGCAAAACATGCTAGGTGTATAGTGATCTTTATGATGTTTGGACAATGAGCTAAACAAACTGAAGTTTTTAATTATACTTCTAACTTTCTAAATATAAAAGAAATGGGGATTATCTTTCAAAATCACTGGCAATGTTTAGCAAACCTCAGGCTCACATCTGAATGGCATTATGTCCTGATGAGCTCATGACTGGGTCTTTACAGCTAGCCAAAGCAAGCAGTACAATTTTTATTTCTCTACGTGTCTGAGATATTATTCCCTACAGTGAGGAAACACAGGACCTAGCGTAGGAATAAAAATTATGTATAAACAACCATGATTTTTTCATAATCATTGCTTTTACTGATTGTTTTGGACACGTAAATATCTTCAGCTGTGAGATCCAAGGACAGAAATTAAAATAAATTATTTTATCCAGTCATGTAGTTTAAAACATAATAGCATTGTTATTTATTTCTGTAAATAAATTTACTAAAAGACTAAAATAACTTCAGGAGGAGTTCCTGATAGGACAAAGGGATATAATATTTGCTCTTCATTTATAAACATTAATTCCTGTATTTACTTATCTTAATATAATTCTTAATCCTTACCTTTGAATAAAAATTAATAAAGGTCAAAAGACACACACAATCTGTAGATTTACAAATTCCAAACCACATATTATCGTATAAATGTTGATCAAGGTTAAAACCAGTCCCACTCCTGCCAGACTGATCAAAGAATGAGAATATTTAGACAACCAAAATTGTGGAAAACTGAGCATTTGTAGTGAGTTAGAGACATAATCAGCTCACTGAAAACCTTAAAACACAAACATTTTACATCATGCCTCTATCTACCTATTTTGCCTATCATTGACGACAGGCTCAAGTTCTAAGCAAAGTTTCCTTGTTTCCTTCCCAAATACCTGAGAGAAAAGATATTCTTCTGCTGATGCTATGTCTTATTCTCTGCTTTAAGGTATGGAATTAATTTGCATTTTTATTTGTGTTTATAATTATTTTTTTGAATTGTATTAATATAAGCTCTGCTGAGCTAAATTGTTATTTTCTGTCCACATTTTAAACCCCTGTTGGATGCCTTTTTATTATTTTGCAGTCTTCCCTCGGGTACATAACTTCTCTCAATTTATTAGCATCTGCAAATTCCGTTAATGAGCTGTTTGCTTCCACCTCCAGATCACTAATGAAGATTAAATAAAGCTGGATTCTGCACTAACCCTTTGCATCCTGATTCTCCAGGATATCACACCAATGATTCAAATGAAGTGACACTAACATAAAAGTGGGGGAACTCTGGAGGGGTTACCCTGTGGTAACCATCAAAATATATCACTGGATTTTGGGTCTGGATGTTTGTGAGTTTTTAGTGATTTCATAATCCATAGGATAAAAAGAATTCTGGAATTAATGTGCCATGTAATACTATAAGAGAGAGTGTGGGATAGCTGAATAATAATGTTATGATATATTGGCTCTCAAGTGAAGCTATTTCAGTGGGGGATGGTGGGATGCCTCCTGATTCTAATTAATAATATGCTTTAACTTACAGAGAATCAGCAAGTACAGAGAAATAATAAAGTTTATGTTAAGAATTATTATAGGTTTTAATATCAAATTTATCTTGCAAAACTGGTTTAACAATTCAAGGAAGCATAATCTGAAATGTGGATAGTCACTTGAAGGGCGCAGTCTACTAAATACTGTGCTGAAGTAACCTGCAGTAACATAAAAAAAGTTAACACTTCAGAATAGAAACCCTTGAAATACAGAAGAAAACAGACAGATACCATCTTTAATGTAAAGAAATGGAAGCATCCATAACTGGCATCAGAGAGATTTAGAAATTAAAACCAGAAGGAAAACATTCTGCTACAAAACATTGATCTTGAAATACTAAGAAAGCCCTACTCTTTTCTCAGAACTGCTCCATAAGATGGGGACGTGTGTCATGTGACAAAATTCTGTAAATTTCTGTATTTATGGTTTTCTCTCTTGAGAAAAACAGAAATGATACGCATGAGAGTATGTCTGAGAAAAAAGATTGTTTGACCTTTTGAGTAGTGTATCAAAATCCACACATAGTCAATTTTCCTGAGACTCATACCACATACCTTGGGGGTCATTGGGAAGAGAATGTTCATAGGAGACAGATGGCAAAGGCTTCCGTGGAGTTCCACTGCTGCAGTGTGTTAAAGGTGCATGTTGTATATTAGGGACTTCTACTGGCTTACTTATCTCACATGCCTGGGAGGTAGGACATATGCCAGCGGAGACAGTCATTGTATCCTGCCTCTGGTCTTCATACCAGAGTCCACTTGGGATTCTTACAAGCTGTGTCAGTCATTTAAAAGGCACATCTCAGGCTTCCTACCTCCCCTACTGTTATAGACTTCATCACAGGGCTGTTGGATTGGGGTGGTTCCAAACTAGCAATGGAAATCTGCCACAATGACTCAAAAGTGTGTGATTTAAAAATATGGCTCAAGAGGCAGTAAAAATATTCAGCTATGAAACCTGGAATCTCCCATAATCAGCTAGAGTAAAATTGTTATAGTAAAAGATTTTCAGTAAGATGTCAATGATTACATAGTATGGTGACCCTCTATCAGAAAACAATCGCTACTTACATCCCAGACTTCCCAGAAGCTCTTTGCAATCATTCATTTCCTCCCTCCCCCTGCTCCTCACTTCCCATCTTGCTATTTAGCAATACACTGAAGAATGAAGAATTCCACAAAATGCATTTTGCCGACCCATGGACAACCACCACCAGCCCTAATAGCAGCATGGTGTGTACAGTTTTGCCAACAATGAATTGTACAGGATATTTATTTATTTATTGCTTTCTGGTACTCAGTTGTTTAAGATTTCTGTTTTAATTATTTTTGAGATGAAATGTTTGACTGGAAGGAGAAGCATCTAACAATAAATATTTTAATTTCATGCAAGTCATGTTAATACCTTGAACTTCTATAGACAACAGCCTGGTTGCTAATTGCCCTCCTGAGAAGCACCTGGAGATTATCATGGACACCCTGTTGCATATGGGTCAGTTGTGTTCTCACTATGAATAAGACACTGTGAGTAAGTCTGCACCAATATGGATTACGGCATCTACATTTGGGTCCCCTAGTTCAAGAACAATGTTAAGAAACTGAAAAGCATCTGGCAGAGTGCTACTAGATGGCCAGGAGAGTAAAGCACAGGGCCTATGAAGAGACCATGAGAGAGCTAGGCTTGTTTAGTCAGGCTGAGGGGAGGCTATGGGCAGCCTCATAGCAGCCTACAGCTGTTTGAAAAGCAATTAACAGATGACAGATTGCTCCTCGTTATCACTACATCCTCTGAATATTTTCCATGTAAAATCATATAAGATTGTAAATCATGATATGACGTGCAGGAAAGTCTGCTTCCTCAATAACACTGACTGTTACTTTTTCCCTAATCTAGTAATACGTCCTCCAGAGAAACTGAAATTGAAATCATGGTGGCCTCAGTAGAAGTTTTTCATCTTCTTTCTATAAAAACTGGAAATATGTTAAGAATTTTAAATTGTAAGAATTCTTAGACTCTGGGAGAGTCTACTAGGAGTACTGTGAGTTCTCTTTCTCTTAAAATGTTTTGCTTTTAGAAATCATCTACTAATTTAAACAGTAATTAATTCCAGTAGCACCTGGGGTCTGTATCATGAAGGAGTGTGGACTATATGACCAGTGTTCTCTTCTGGCCGAATAACCTGACCTAGTGTATATTTTGAATCAGTGTGTTAAAAATTGCTGGATATAACACAGATGCAGAGAAATGTTCCAATGACATTTATTTGTGAATGTGATATAGAACCAATTTTTTGATAGCAAAAATGTTATCTGTTGGCTTCTCTCTCTGGTTAGTATAATATGTGAATTATTGCTTGATAATCTTTAAAAAAAATTATCAAACGGCCTGTGGTATGTTGGATATTTAAAAGTCTTTCAAAATTATTCTTTTCCATAAAACTGCACATACAGCTCAATTAAAACTGCAGGAATGTGAACTATTTTTTAAAGTCTTATAAGCTTTGCAAGCTTAGAGGGAGCTTAAGAAAAGTTATTTCAGAAATCCTCCTTCAACAATGTAACTGCACTAAATTAAATATATATTTTTTGTTCTAAATTCCTGTAGCAAAAGTGCTCTTACAGGTTTTCCAGATAAAACAGCTGATTCAAATATATAAAGTTCAAAAGATTTTCTCCTAAAGGAAATCTTTCTTTGCCATTCAGATCTTTAAGAAAAAGCTTAGTGCAGCTCTCGTTTTAAGATCACATCTTACAAAGGTCCAAAAGAGCAGAGAGTAGGCTTTGCAATATATGTTTTCTCTTAGGTCGTCTGACATGTTACTATTGCTCTTTTTTATTTTACCAAGTTGCTTTTTCAATGAAAAATTATTGAGGCTGACAAGAATGATGGATTTATCCCTCTCAGAGGATGTTACACTCACTAAGTTTTAGGAGGAAGGTGACAAGGCTGTACATTCTATTAAATGTTAAAGTTTTTAAAAAATAGAATAAAATTTGAAAGAAAATTAAGACTTTTAAAAATGTGAAAGATATTTCTTATTATTATACAGTGGACCAAACCATCCTTTTAATTTAAGAAGTGTCTCTGCTTTCTGCATTTGATGTAAGATGGTCATGGGCACTTGGAATTGAGGGAGTAAGGATTTCCAGCCTATTTTACAGAAGATGAGAGATCACACTTTGCTTCTAATTTTTTTAATGCATTTATTAAACTTATAAAAGGTTAGCTTCCTAATTTCCTTCTCTATAAGGAGGCAAAACCAAAAAGGAGCTAAACGCGAAAGACAGACCAAACAAATAGCTTATTTGCAAAACTTGTTTTATGAGAAACAATATGAAATTTGTTGTATAAGATTCAAAGTTTAAATAGGAGACATATAGCGTTTTTTCAAGCCTGCTCAGTAATGTCTTTGCTTCATTCACAGTTCTCCTTTTGTTTGTTCATGGGGTTTTTTGTGGGTTTTTTTTTTTTTCCTTCTGTAATTTAACAGGCATAATTTTATAATTTTTTATGAAGTAACACTTCTTCTACAAAATGTAGATCATTCCTTTGCAATCTGCTCTAGATGAACCTGCCTTGGCAGGGGGGTTGGACTAGACGATCTCCAGAGGTCCCTTCCAACCCTGACTGTTCTGTGATTCTGTGATCAAATATCAGATCAGATTGTTTCTGGCTACATTGGCAATAACGATAATATTGTAAGAATAAATCATGCCTGCCTGGTAAGCTCTAATGAAAGGGTGTTTATCTTGTTCTCTGTGTTCAAAATTTTACTATCTGGGCCTAATTTTATCGAGAGTAATGGATATATTTTCTTTTAAGGATTTATATAAAGTAATATTTACCTTTCTTTTCAGATTTCAGACTGATTCCCAATTGCTACATTTTTAATAATAATATGTAACATGTGGCTGTTGAGTAGAGGTGATGCTTATATGTATATTTTCTAAGAGAAACAGTGACTGGAAAAAATTATTTTCTTGAAAGATTCTTGAAAATTCTCTTGGTTTTCCTACACTCTTAGCCTGCCAATATCCAAGTGTCGGACCTTATGTGCAAGTGATATTCAAACCAAGGAACAGTAACAATTCTCACACAGCACACTGTAGGATATATTAATTCTGTAAAAAAACTATTCTGCCATCTGAGTTTTCTATGATCCCACTCCTTGAGGAGGTTTCTGAATACCAGAGTAGCAGCTCTTACAGGAGTTTTCCACTCAGACTAATGACTCAAGGTCTAATACAGAATATATTTATAAGGGATGATGTTGCCTGCAAGAACATTTCAAAGATTCTTTCAACTCTGAATCTGTGATACTGTGGCACTCCTTCCACAGAAGACATGACAATCATTTGTTTTCTTCCTTTTACTGCTTGTCTGACAATTCAAAGATTCAAACAAGGCCATCACTGTGATCTTTGGTCCTTTTCTTTGTTCTCCTCTAGATTCCACCCTGCTAGTCAAAATCTTCATTGTACTATTATGTCCAAGATAGGACAAGTACTGGCCTGGCTAGCACTACATAGTTTGAAAGGACCACTTCATTTGTCTTGCAGTTACATTATTTATGCATGCTGGCATTACTTGCCTTTCCCTAGCAGTGTCATAGCAGTGTTACACATTCAGCTCTTGATCTGCTAAAAATTGTATATCTTCAGCATAAATGCAATTTTGACTCTTCCACTCCTATGAGAAGCAGCTGTTTATTTCTACCACTGAACTCTGCATCTGTCCTTGCTGAACAGTATCCCTCTTTCCAAGGATTATTTCTCCAGTGCTAGGATCATGCTAAATCCCAGAACTATACTCAAGTGTGGCTGCAGTCACTCCCACTGGTGAAGCCTATGTAAGCAGGGTCTGTACTCTATGAAATAGCTACTAATGACATTCTTGAATAACTTCCGCCCAGATCTTTGTGAAATCCTACTTAAAACATCTTTCTGAATTGACAATGACCTTCAGACCTCGCTTTTATCCATCTGCATACTCATTGTATGGGAATTTCAACTAACCGTAAGGGATATTGTTAGAAATCTTAGTGAAGTCAATATACATGACTCTATGCATAAGTCCGTTAAATGTCTCAAAAGAAATCTAGATGACACTTGATTATAACAAACACCTAGTTGTTTTTACTTAATTTCTTGCTATCATCTAAGTAAGAAATAATTTGTTTAATTAAATATTTTTTCCAGGAATTAAAATTAATGTAGTCTATAATTTATTTGTTTCTCCTTTAAAAAAGATCTGTCCCCCATGATTACCTTCTTAAAGATAGTTGTTAATGGACACAAGGCAGCCTGAGAGAATCCTCTAAGTATACTGAGGTGATTAGGTTTCCACAATCATGCTAAATTGCAGTCCCTTATCCTTTATCTGTGAGTTGTGCCTACAGAGTTGGCACACTCTACTATATAGTAAGAGTGGGAATTGGTCATAGTCCAATTGTGGAATGATAGGGTTTAGTAAAACCTAATTTACTGTCCTTCTACAAAACTCTGTGTTGCTGTGGCTGTACTACTGTCCTGACTGATAGCGGTCTTACACCTGGCTTATAGTTCTGGTCTTCACAGACACTGGTGCAAAATATTCCTGACTCAGTAGGAGTATTTGCATGGCTGTCACAGGAACATTTAAAGCTTGAAACCCACAATGTGAAAACAAGAGGCTGAAGGTTTCTATCTAATTCTCCATAGCTTCAAAGTTAACAGCATGCCAGTGAGCCTTTCCTCTGTTGAACAGTCAGGAAAAAATAATGTCTCATCTTTTCACCCAAGTTACCTGAAAACTTACTTATTGTTAGAGAACTTTCACTGAAAGTGATTAAGGATTAACTAATGAGGTATGATCCTTGCCAATATTCAGTGTTGGTAATATTAGCTGTTCCGCTGCTTTAAAACTATCTGATGTGCTAAGACACTCTGACAATGGGGCAAGGTGCACTAGAGGAAAAAAAGGGTAAGAAAAAAGGGTTGTTCTTATGTTTGATACTTCAACAATAATTGTTTTAACTGAATCTTTCAGAAATATTACATTTATCAGATTTGTAGCACTGAAAAATCATAGGTTGGCTTGAATGGCTGACTCTGATCATGGTCTTTCTTTTGCTTCTCCCCAAGAATGTTTATGTCAGATCACAATTATTTTTCATTGTCATTTGAAAATGGTTCTGCTACTTAAAAGCAATTGGGATGATAATTTGTTAAGCTTTAGGTTCATCACAGCTGTTTACATGGACACTTCCTGAAATTCAGAGATCTGCCTGCCCCTTCACCATGTCCCTCAGAGCACCCAGGAGCATGGGAAGCCGTGGGGAAAGGGACAGCATGTTTGCTCAATAAATGACCATAGGAAAGGTTGGACATAATCATTATTGAGTGCTATCAGCTTACAAAATGGCTTTGTTCCATGTCTGGATTTCTTACTTAAATTATATATGATAAAATATTAATAGAATGATTGTCATAGATAAGGTGAAAAAAAAATCTTCTATATTCCACACTAAGTGAAAGACAAAGTCTACTCCATAAAGGATGACTCAGTATTGGACTAAATATTAGAATGTGACCTTCCACTTGTGTATGTTACACCTTGATTGAGTGTCCCTCTCCCCTGTCATTATGCAACAGCATCTTAAAATCCCAAACCACTAATAAGAAAAATTACTAATTTAAGTAAATTTTATTTCATTTGTGGCACCACCCTGAAAACTACAACATGGAAATAACTGAAGTACCCATGATTAATACTGTAGCCAATTTTACTTCAGATGAGATTATATAAAGGATAGAACAACTCTTACAACCTTTATAGACAAAAAGTAGCAATAAGTAAACCCCAGGATTGCTGTGTGAAGGAAATTCAAACCTATTGTTTACTGTACTTCTTTTGGTGTATTTTCTAGCACTTCCTGCAGTTCTTTCCATTAAGATCTGTTAGTATAATTTCGGTGGTATTTTCACAAAGAGAAAAAAAAGTGTAAAAAGTGTGTATGTTCGCAAATCCAGCAAGCAGTGACAGAGAAATTCAATAAGATGTGATGTATAAGAAATGACTACTGTCTTCATCATTTTATGGTGACCAAATTTCAAACTGACAACATTTGTTTTAAATCACTCCTGAACTTTTAGAAATCCATACTTGTTACCTATGATATTTTTAGTGAGAGCACAGGACTGATGGTGGTCATGTTGGAACAATCTTAGAGGCATAAATATTGCTTATTTAAATGCAATAAATTATCTTAAAATGTGATCTAAAGTAAAAGGAAAACAAAACATTTCCACTCAATGGACACTTGCTATTTTTTCTTAATATTAAAATAATAAGCACCGTGAGTCTGCAGCACAATTTATTAAGACATATATATAAACTGAAGAAAATTCTAGCTCATGCTTTATACCTGGGTGAAGGTGCTGTAGCAAGGACAGTGAGAGAGGGCACCTTACTAGACTGGCCTGGATGACACAGGAAAGCAGCGGTAGGTAAACACAGTTGCCAACCTGCTGAGTAATATTTACAAGTATTTCAGTCTTATGCTCCACCAGAACTGAGTTTCTGAGGCATCACAGAGATATTTAAAAATCCTGGCTTCTTCCAGCTGCAGGCATTTGCAGAGGGCCTTGAACAGCTTAGCTGAAGAAGAAAACCCTGTTGTACCTAGACAGAAAAGCCTCTCCCAGTGTCAGAGTTGGAGAAAGCAGCTAACAGTCTTTGTCCTAGACATACCAGGAGCTTGCTACCACATTCAAGGCCATAAGAAAATACATAAAGTATTTTTCACTTAACTGTTTAGCCTTTATTTTAAAGACAGACAGGCTTAAAAAAGTAATAGGCCTGTTGTTAGACTCAAAAACAGCATAATGGATTTTTAAATTAGAGTGGTCATAAACCTAGCGGATTATAATAGTATAGTAGATGCTTCATCCGTATTTTAATACAGCAAAATTGCACTTTGCATCAAATAATACAAGAATTGTATTCATTTATTCAAATGACTTGTCTGATCACACCTAGTAATCTGGCTGTGATGTGAATAGTTTTAATTCACTCTACAGGAATGAATCTTGCTAAATTAATGGGCATGAAAAAGAGGTAAATAAAAATAACTTTTCAGTTCTTTCCTGAGAACTTTCAAACCTGCACCTTATGAAAAGCAACCTGAAGGGTAGAAGGTAGGAAAATGAATAGGTTCTATCTAACTGGCATGTTCGAACGTCATTCAGTGTGCTGTCTGAGAGGGAAAAAAAAAAAAAAAATCAGTTGTTTTCCTTAAGGGGAGCATTTTTGAAGAACACAAGGTCTGCAAAGCTCAGTAGTTTGCAAGTCCATCTGTCTGACAGAATACAGAGAGAGCAGCAGCTCCAGTCCCTTATTTGAATTGCCAAACACTCAATGTTTCTTATTCTGATGACCCCATCTTTGAATGATCAGGTACAAAAAATCTCAGTGCAGAAAAGGTCCTTTATGCTCATTGCTTTGCTACATTTTAAGCTAGGCAAAATGTGTAAAAAAGAAGTACCTAAAGGAAAACTTTACTATTCATATTCAAGAACCTAAACAGGTTGACTGTTTTTAGCATCACCCAGCATCTGCAGAAGACAAATGAGATTGTTTTCATTTTCAGATAATATGTGACTGCAAACCAGACATATTATGAACTTTGTACACAAAGTAAGCTTTCTAGCTACTGGTTTAATTTTAGTTCCATATTTTTTCTATGGATTTTCTCTTCTGAGTGAATGCATTAGCCTTCTAAAGTTAAAGCTGACATTTTTGGCTAACCTTTCCACGTGGCTTCTCCTTCTCTGCTGCCAATGTTCAAGCCTCATCCACTAAACACTTTAACTGTATGAGCTGTTATGACGTACGAGAAAACAACCAAATATCCTTATTTATTTTTCAGCATTATCTTGATGCATAAACAACTAGAGGATCCCCATAAATATATTTGTAATATTGTTCTTTGCCCCTGAGGCTTCTTGACAAACATCAGCTGGAAAGATGACCCAAATCTCCAGGTTTATCAGCTGCTGTCAGGCAACTTGTAACAGGTAGGAGCCCTAGCTACAAATGCTAAAAAGAATGTGTGTCTGAACTGAAATCCAGCACTCCCAAGCTTCAGGTGTACAACCTTTTCTCACACAAGAAATTAGAGAAGTGCAAACACTTTATCATCCTTTATCAACCCTATACACACCATTAGCCAGGAGGGTTCACTTTTAGGTCCAGAGTGAGATTTCAGGAGTGTGGTGTTACCCATCCATTCTTTTGCCTCCCTCTGGAGTTTCAGGCATGCTTATATCCATGCTATGGCCTTGTAAATTGTACATGAGCTGTGAGCAGTTCAAGTAATGACCGTCATCTAGATTTCACATTAAAAGGACTCCTTAGATTTCAAAGTCCATGAGTAAAGGTTTTTTTTCCCCCTCCCTGTACAGTGACTAGTAGGCTGGAAATAAAAAGGTCAGGGATACATCCAAGCTGGAGGTAAATGGTAATAAAATATTCCTGCCCACATATCACAGGGGGAAAATAGAACAGTGCAGATCAATATGGTGCACAGTTTAACTCTGAGAAAGTCCAATTGCTGTGTTTGGAATGCAAACACAAAACAAACCTTCTTTTGACTACTGCATGTTGGATTTACATGTGTTAAGGTTTATCATTTTCAGCCACTGCACTACAATAGCTTTGCTCTTTATATGCTCACTTCGGCCATGAGTAGGTCAGCCTAGGTGTACTGTGATGTGGCTGCTGGAACCAGGCTGCTCCTGGCTGGAGAGGAAGCATTAAGTGAGAGAAGCCACCCAATAGAGGGAGACTATATTTTGATTCTGGTTTAGTCCAGACTTTTACACCAAACACACTGAAAAATTTTGAAAATATGTACACAGTTTTTGTGTTCTATTAACTGAAATCGAGATCTTCATGGGCATGGATGCTATTTGGCACAAAAGCAGAAAATGAATTGCTGCATGACAGGTCTTTTCAAGTCCGTTGGCGCTCAGCTAACAGGTGGTGGGACCAGCACCTCACATACCTTCTCTGCCGACTGCCACGTATACCTCGATGTCACCAGATCCATTCCCTTCCCATCACAAGAAACCACAATGTACACTGTGTCATATTAATAACTTCAAGTTCCATGTAAACATGATGCATTAGTTCCCTCTGATCATACTAAAGGGTTGCCCCTCTACTCTGCTCTGGTGAGACCCCACCTGGAGTGCTGCGTCCATCTGTGGAGCCCTCAATATCAGAAGGATATTGACCACTTGGAGCGAGTCCAGAGGAGGCCATGAAGATGATCAGAGGGCTGGAGCACCTCTCCTATGACGAAAGGCTGCGAGAACTGGGCTTGTTCAGCCTGGAGAAGAGGAGGCTCCGAGGAGACCTCATTGCAGCTTTCCAGTATCTGAAGGGGGCCTACAAGGGTACTGGGAGAGGACTTTTTTACAAAAGAAGTCCTTACAAAAGTCCTCTTGTAAAAAAGGGGCTCTTGTAACAAGTACTCTCCCCGTCCGCTTGTAGGC
>NW_010234174.1:0-8626 GCF_000690775.1 Eurypyga helias | reverse complement strand
AAGGTGTCCCTGCCCATGGCAGGGGGGGTGGAACTAGATGATCCTTAAGGTCCCTTCCAACCCTAACCATTCTATGATTCTATGATTCTATGATTTTTAATTCCTAAATAAAACAGCCATTTTGATTCTGGGCTTACTTTTACCTCCAGTAAAGATGGCCTTTGCTCCCTGTACATGGCTGTGACACTGGCAGATAGCAATGCAATCCCTCCCAGTCTTCAATCTACTACACTTAGTATGCTTTGATTTTTTAATTCTTTTCTCATAAGCTGAGTAATTTACCTGATTATCTTAATGATCCTTTTCTGAATTGACTCAGGCTTGGATTTGTTATGCAGCATACACCATCACTGCCCATAGAATTCCAGATGAGGAATCAGTACTATAGCACTGGTACTTCACCAAGCATCCTTGAAATACTTAAGATATAATTTCTCCTTTTTTTTGCAACCACAACCTGTTACTGGTTCACAATACCCTACAAACAATTAATATACTCAAATATCCCTCCCTGTTGTAAACTGATGAGAATATTCCATTTTTTTGCATGTTTCCTATGTCTAGAACATGAAGAAACAGGCTTTCACCTTTTTTTACAGAGAAATGTGTTTTTTAAAATAGAAAGAAAAATAACTAAAAAAAAAATAATTAGCATTAATAATTTTGCCTTCAGAATATTATTTCCTTATTTAGAAAGGAAGCAAATCAGGATCTAGTTCTGCATATTCTATGGCATTTTTGCAAAGTTATTGAAATGTTACTGAAACTAAAATTGAAACTGGAGTTTTATTGACATAAAATATAAGCAGAGATTAAAAGCATACATTATACCAAATTTCTTATATGGATTTGCTTCTCTATTTTACCCTGTGCTTACAATATTTCATAGGAATTTGAATGTTCTTAATGACTCATTTGGTGTAATTATTTCTTTACAAAAATGTCATTACTGGCTTTTTTTCAGTTCTTTATACAGTGGCCCTATCCTGTCATTTTGTGATGTATTTATTCACTCTTTTTCTTTGAACAATTAGGATGTTTAATGAGAATGTTACTTATCTCTTTCTTAATTTGTTAAAATTTCTTGTCAGTCTTCAGAGCTTGTAAGGCAGGAAATAGTGTCCATCATTAAAGCAAAACACGTAACATTCTTCTGAAAGAAGAAATGATTAAACAGGCTTAGTTAAAAAAAAAGTGCCACTAGCTGACAATTTAAAGATCAAGAGACTAAGACATCTGGTTTTAATCTCTACACATCCATCACCTGCATTTGCTACACAATTAAGAACCTCATAAACATCCAGTGTGTGAAGAAGAGCTTTTCAGTTTCATAATTCAGAAATAATACTCTATAAATGAGTACTTCTTGTTTTACTTCCATAGGCTATACATATTCATAAACACCCAAACTCACACAAACGTGTAAAAATGTGTAAAAAGAAAAGCAATCTTTAATTGGGTAATGAGTAACAGAATGATTTACTAATTGGGTGTATTACAGAAGTGTGTTCACGCTGCTGTACTGCAGTAAAAGACCTTGCCAGTGATTCCAGCAGAAGCCCACTAATTTAAGAGCTTACTAATTTGTGATTGTATAGCTACAGAAAATACAGTAGCTCTGATTTGAAAATTACCATTTGGTATAATTAGACAGTAATGCAGTCTAATTGCTTCAGATACATTGTGCATTTTGTTAAAAAAAAAGAGCGAACTGATTATCACAGTAGACTAAGCTTGAAAAAGAGTATATTTACACAAAAAAAAAAAAAAGAAAAAAGCATAGCTGGCTGTTATTTAAAAAGGTTTCCTTTACTGTTCCTGCAGAACAATTTATGTTAAATTGGAGTTCTGCTACTGTTCCAATTATATTTCTCCGTTTGATTTTCTAGTAAAGTGAGAGGTACTGGAACTGAATATTTTTTACCAATACAGATATATGGGGTTTCACCTTTATCTCTTACATGTATTGTGTCTTGGACCACCAATGTCTTGCCTCCACATTTTTGGGTGTGCTATTGATGCTAAATATTCCCAGAGGGAGAAGGTGGATGAAAAACTGAACATGAGCCGGCAGTGTGCGCTGGCAGCCCAGAAAGCCAACCGTATCCTGGGCTGTATCAGGAGAAGTGTGGCCAGCAGGTCGAGGGAGGGGATTCTCCCCCTCTACTCTGCTCTTGTGAGACCCCACCTGGAGTGCTGCGTCCAGCTGTGGAACCCTCAACATCAGAAGGATATAGACAGGTTGGAGTCTGTCCAGAGGAGGCCACGAAGATGATCAGAGGCTGAAAAGGCTGAGATAATTGGGTTTGTTCAGCCCAGAGAAAGGCAGTTCTGGTGAGACCTTATAGTAGCCTTCCAGTACCTGAAGGGGCTACAAGGAAGCTGGAGAGGGGGACTTTTTACAAGGGCCTGTAGTGACAGGACAAGGGGTAAGAAGCTTACATTGAAAGAGAGGAGGTTTAGATTAGATATCAGGAAGAAGTTCTTCCTGGAGAGGGTGGTGAGGCACTGGAGCAGGTTGCCCAGAGAAGCTGTGGATGCCCCATCCCTGGAAGTGTTCAAGGCCAGGCTGAATGAGGCTTTGAGCATCCTGATCTAGTGGAAGGTGTCCCTGCCCATGTCAGGGGGGTTAAAACTAGATGATCTTTATGGTCCCTTCCAACCCCAATGATTCTATGATTCTATGAATAGGTTTTTCAGGACAGCTTAACTTACTGGACTGCAATATTTACTGGGAAAACTGCACGGCAGGTGAAGAGGACTGAGGGCCACCTATGCATGTATATCATTCTTCCAGTATGCAAGCAGGCTAATGGACATCTTTAAAACCAGTCCAGATAGCTCAGATATAATCAATGAGGTAACTTCTGGAAAATGTGTACATCATTTAGTTTGGCATTTAATGCTTGACAATAAATAAAGGATTCTGGCCAGTATGTCTTCAACAAATTGTGTCCTAGTGTCAGATTTCAAGCAAAACTGTGATGTCCAACACAAAATATATGTCTTTCCATGTTATACCTTCCTGCAGTGGGTAAGTTCTGCTTTTAGTCATGTTTAGTACACAAGGAGAGGTCCTGCTGGGATGTGACAACTTCACCTTGTCTCTAGTGTAGCCATACATACTCAAATTGCACCATCTAACCTATTTAAACAGAAAATTATCTCTGTCAGTTAGTGCCTGTATCTGTTCCTGGAAATCTATATAACCTGCCAGCAATTCTTAAAACAAAATCCCCAGGTTTTGGTCATTTCTTAAAAGACTGAAAAAAAACCTAACCCCAAACCCCTTTGTGTACTTAACTGATTTTTTTTTCCTATTCCTAGTAACGTCTGTGCGTGTATAAAAACTGTAAATCAATATGCTGATGTAACATGGTTCAGTGTTTTCCTGCCTTTTCTGAATCACAGTGATATAATTTAAAGTGGCACCATTAATCCACATTAAGCTGCTCAGCACCCTTGCCATTCTTAACCACACGAGAACAGACCAAAAGTCCATCAGCTTGGCACCTTGCCACCATGAGCAACCCCTAACAATGGCTTCAAAGGACAGTGTGAAATCCTCAGAGTGAACCTCACTAGATACGCTGTTTCATCAAGGGGATGAGAAGGCAAGGATTATGTTTCATTCCATTTGGCAACAATTTTATCACCTAAATTTCCTGGTTACATCTGTTCTGATATTAAAGACATTCTGATTTTTATCTACAATTGTTTTACCTATGCTTCTAAAATAGACATCCCTATAATGTTTAAAATTTATCGTTATAGGAGAGCACCTTCACACTCTAGCAAATGTAGCATCCATTCAGAAGACAGAATTACTGCTGTACCTTGTTTTACTTATTTCATAGAGGGCAATTCAAGGATTTCAGATAGTCCCTGAAAACTATTTAATCTACATTAGTGACAAACAGCATGCAGTATTTCATTGTAAAAATCGTGCACACCATCACAAAGCCAGCAATCACTCAAAGACAACCAGCATTTATTGGTTTTCACCTTTACATTTTCCAAAGGGACACCCGAGAGTTAAAAACAAAATTTCAAAAAAAAAATTAAATTGCTTTTGAGCTAAGCACTTGTATGCCAAGTCTCAGCATGGAAGGAATTTTAGCTGCTGAGCAACCTCATACAATAGTGCTTTAGAATAGAAATGCCAAAGAACAGACCCTTAACTACAGTATTGTGGCTCTGGTATGGGTGCCACTGTGATGAAAGTACTCTGATATAAAAGTGTCTGCCATGAAAATAAAGACAGAGAGACGGCTTTGTAGGTGGAACTTGGGTTCTTTTATGTAAAGACTGACCCAGGCAGTTAGAAGGGGAGAGTAAGAGGGCAAGGACCACATTATGTGGGCACGTAGCCGCCTGAGTGGGAGTCAGGGAAATAAGTGTTGTGCAAGAAGAGAATTATTTCAGCATCATTCCCACACCTGTGGTAACATTAATGATTTTTCACAGCTTTTCTGTTGTTCGTTGTGGTTTGTGGGGTTTTTTTTTTTTCAAAGATCAAAATAAGGTTATCTACATTGTTTTAAAACTTCTTAGCTGACATGCAAAATGTTCAGTGTGGTACTTTGAGAAATACTATAGGCCTTAGCCTAGCAAAAGACGACTGAAAAGCATGATGTTTTAATAAAGACAAGTCCTTTGTCCTTGAGCAGTGTGGATGATGTCACATCAGTCTCATGAATGTATGTAGAATTACCTACTTAAAAAACCTTATGTGGAAATACTTGTGGCTCTCATGGAAATAGGAAGTTTTAAGAAGATTACAGACCTAATGAAGAGAAACCTCAGATGTTAGATAAAACAGTGACTTTAAAGAGGAAGATTTTAGGATTAGCTGAGTTACTTATCACTTATTTTCCAATATTTTTTCAGATGAGATCTGTTTAGTTAAAAACCACAGTTTTAAAGGGAAAGTAATAGCAACTACAAAGTTTTACTCTGTTCTATTTAGCAGAGTAATCATGGAATTATTTAAACTATTAATGAATATTCCAACCTTGAATATTCTGGCTTACAAAACCTATTGCTTTTATCACACATAAGACAAACTAATTATAATACTAGAGTAGTAATGTTATTAATTGCAGAAATTCTGTTAGGTTACTGTAAAAAAAGAAATTAGGCTAATAAAATTTTCTGTTGTTGTGTGTTTTGGTTTGGTTTGCAGTTTTTTTGGGGGGGAGGGTGTGGGTTTTTTTCTTTTTTTTTTTTTTTAAGGAGAGAAAGTAGAGTGAAAATTCTGATTAAGAGCTGAAGAATTTTTAAAAGATAAATTTATACCAACTGCTGAATATTGCTTTTTGTTGTTGTTGCCAGATTTGTCACTCAGTGCAAGCCAACTTCCAATGAATTCAGAAAATTATTTTTGTAAATTGCCAAAGAAGAGTGAACCTATAAAACATCATCTGTTTCTTTATGAATATGTTAATGTACTTCACCTTCATAGGATGAAATACAGTATGGTTTTGAAATAGAAGGCTCATGCCTGTATTTATGCAAATATATAAGAATTCATGCAATTACAGTGTCTGTTGATAGTGTCTGTCTAGGAATACCAGGAATTATGTGAAGATTTGCTAGTCTTGTGAACAAGCTGGAAGTTAATACAGTAGGCAAGAAATTAATCAGTCGACGTGGTAATTTTTCATGTTTGGGAACTTCTTTCTTGACCCAGTTCTTGTCTTCCAAAGGTTATATTATGAGATTTTAATTAATTTCCTTATACCGTTTTAACACTAGGAGATATTTAAGTTCATCAAGAGGATCAATATCTGAACCATCAGGGTGTCTTCTAGCTAGAATATATATTAACCATTTGTTTTACTGGGTGGAGTTTATATTTTGCCACTTGAGGGCATCCTGTCATTATGTTCCGTTACAGCGCTACATGTCTAAATTTCCATAAAAATAATGGATTTCTGCCGAAACAGTGATATTTTCCAAAAGTGCTGATGAAACTCTGGATATTATAATTTGCCATACTAAATAGGTTTTTCCATGACCATAGGTCAAACAGGGCTGTATTTCAGGAAATGCTAAGTCAACAGAGAAGGACAAGTACCACAGATGCAAGTAGATGGAATTTTCTTGGCAGACACTGACATGGACTTCACAGATGTATAGAAGTTTTGACAAAACTTGGTTACATCAGAGACAGTTTGTCTTGTGGTACATAATTAATGTATTTTAGCTTTCAGTAGTGAGAAAGGTGGTGGTGGTTTTAATCTGAGTAAGATGCTAGGCTGAGCTAATGCAATCAGAGAATCTTTTAGGCTGGAAAAGACCTGTAAGATCATCAAGTCCAACTGTTACCCTAACACTGCTAATACCACCACTAAACCATGTCCTTAAGCATCTTTTCCACACATCTCTCAAATATCTCTGGGGATGGTGACTTAGCAACCTGCCTGGGCAATGAAGAAATTTTTCCTAATATCCAATCTAAAACATCCCTAATACAGCCTGAGTCCATTTCCTCTTGTCCTATCACTTGTGTCTTGGGAGAAGAGATCAGCACCTAACTTGCTACAACCTCCTTTCAGGTAGTTGTAGAGAGTGATAAGGTCTCCCCTGAGCCTATTCTCCAGGATAAAAAAACCCAGTTCCCTCAGCTGGTCCCCACAGGACTTGTTCTCCAGACCCTTCCTCAGCTCCCCTGCCCTTCTCTGGACATGCTCCAGCACTTCAGTGTTCTTCTTGTAGTGAGGGACCCAAAACCGAACACAGGATTCAAGGTACAGCCTCACCAGTGTGACAATCTCACCCCTAGTCCTGCTGGCCACACTGCTCCTGATGCAGGCCATGATGCCGTTGGCCTTTTTGGCCACCTGGGCACACTGCTGGCTCATATTGAGCTGTCGGCCAACAGGAACCCTCAGGAACCTTCCCACTTGGCAGCTTTGCAGACACTCATCCCCAAGCCTGTAGTGTTGCATGGGGTTGTTGTGACCCCACTGCAGGACCTGGCTCTTGACCTTGTTGAACCTCATACAGTTGGCCTCAGCCCATGCATCCCGCCTGTCCAGATCCCTCTGAAGAGCCTTCCTACCCTCAGGCAGATCAACACTCCTGCCCAGCTTGGTGTCTGAAAACTTACTGAAGGTGAACTTGATCCCCCAATAAAGGAACCACTTTAGTTAGTTGGGATCTTCGGTACCCCTGTAAGTCTAGATGTATGATAATTACATATAAAATGTGAGCTCTTAGATGCTTGGAGGTGTGACCATGTTTTGACTGAATTCTACAGTGGCTATCACATCCAGGTCATGTTATCTATAGTTCTACTCTCAAGTTATATAATTTTATCGTTGTACAGATTTATATTAAAAGCATCACTGTAAATTGTTTTCTGGTTACTTTCTTCAAATTTTTGTCAATTACCTATGTGAAAGAATCAGTTTTAACATACAAGATTACCTACAAAACTTGCAGTTCTTTATAACATTGTATTTGGCTTTGATGATATTGTAACGAGTCTTCTTTGTGCTGTGCTAGAAGCTTGAAACTTAGGGACACAGAAGTTGCACTGATCTGGGGTATTGCCTATAGTCTGGTAACAGATCCTAGTCATGAGTTTACTAGCCTTGGTGGTAAAGCAGTGGAACATGCCACATTTTCTTCTCTGCAACAGCTTCCTCCATATTAAATAAGGAGCACTGATTATGAGCTGTGACGATGTAAGATTTCCTCTTTCCATACTTGGCCCTCTGTCAGACTTTTTTCTCTCCCACCTTATAACTTTTCTCCACCTAGGTCAGAAACCACATGCTGTCCCTTTATTAACCTGCCATTTAATCAGCCCTTCTCACTAGGCCCATAAACACAACCCTCACAATAAAACTTTATGTGCAAGAAATGTGCTTCTATTTAACAGTCAGTTTAACCTCTCCTGCCTTTCGTTTTTCTTTCCCCTTTCAAACGATACTCACATGGGGAAAGAGACTCATTCACACTCTTTTCCACATGTTCCTTTCATTTCCAATCACACCGTTCAACTGTCTGAAGTCCTCCCAAGGAGGATCTCTGTCTGCTGTTTTATTCTGAATACTCTAAACCACCCAACCACTTCCTAGTCTCCCCACTAAAACACCAGCCCACAGCTGCAGATTGGCTGTTCCCTGTTGCTGTGGTCAGTTCCACATTGCTTGTGTTCCTACAGAAAAATGATTCGGGAGAGCTGCTGCCAGGATCCTTCCGCTCTCCCTGCAAGTGGAACCACCACAGTATTCTCAGGCAGGAGTGAGGGCATGCCAGTCAAGTTCCCATCTTCCACTGTGAAAAGCCTCAGTCCTCCACCTTCTGCTGGGGTGCAGAAGTTGGCGTCCAGCTCCACCACCATGCAATCAGCAAACTTCTTGGTCACTTGTCCTCTCTGTGGAACACAGGATGCAAATGAAGTTATGAAATCCCACGTTGACACCTATCATTTAATTAGGCTCTGCAATTAATTTCTTTAGCCTTTTGGTCCAAAAAGTCTAGTTCTTTCTTAAGGCAAACACAGGACCAGAGTGTTGTGGTATTTTCTGATGAATTCTTGTACCTAAGATTTTGAAAATGGTATTCTTAAAATTTGATTAGACCGCTGCTCATATGAAAGCAAGCTAACATG
>NW_010234173.1:35085-35629 GCF_000690775.1 Eurypyga helias | reverse complement strand
CCCCACCGGATCTCCGATACCAAACGCCGCCGCTGGGGGGGTGGGGAAAACATGGAGTTCGTCACTTCCGGTGAGGAACCAGGGAGCGATGAGCCGGGGCGGAGGGGCGGGGATGGGGCTGTTGGTGTGCTGTAGGGCCTGAGCGTGTGCGGGCTCCTTTTATACTGCTTGTAGCGGATAGCGCCTCGCGGTGTGGGGCCCGTCAACAAGGGGGCGTGTATTTCATAGAATCACAGAACGGTTTGGGTTGGAAGGGACCTTAAAGACCATCCAGTTCCAACCCCCCTGCCATGGGCAGGGACACCTTCCACTAGACCAGGTTGCTCAAAGCCTCATCCAGCCTGGCCTTGAACACTTCCAGGGATGGGGTATCCACAGCTTCTCTGGGCAACCTGTGCCAGTGCCTCACCACCCTCGTTGTTAAAAACTTCTTCTTAATACCTAGCCTGAATCTCCCCTCTTTTAGCTTAAACCTGTTACCCCTTGTCCTGTCACTACAGGCCCTTGTAAAAAGTCCCCCCCCAGCTTCCTTGTAGACCCTTCA
>NW_010234173.1:0-34919 GCF_000690775.1 Eurypyga helias | reverse complement strand
GGTCTCACCAGAGCAGAGTAGAGGGGCAGAATCCCCTCCCTCGACCTGCTGGCCACACTTCTGCTACAGCCCAGGATACGGTTGGCCTTCTGGGCTGCCAGCGCACACTGCCGGCTCATGTTCAGCTTTTCCTCCACCAGTACCCCAAGTCCTTCTCCTCAGGGCTGCTACCAATGCCTTCATCCTCCTGCTTGTATTGACACTGGGGGTTGCCCCGACTCAGGTGCAGGACCTTGCACTTGGCCTTGTTGAACTCCATGAGGTTCGTACGGGCCCACTTCTCAAGTTAGTCAAGGTCTGTCTGGATGGCATCCTGTCCCTCAGCATGTCGACCGCACCACTCAGCTTGGTGTCATCTGCAAACCTGCTGAGGGTGCACTTGATTCCACTATCTATGCCACTGATGAAGATGTTAAAACAGTGCTGGTCCCAGTACGGACCCCTGAGGGGCACCACTTGTCACCGATCTCCATCTGGACATTGAGCCATTGACCACTACCCTCTGGATGAAACCATCCAGCCAATTCCTTATCCACCAAACAGTCCATCCATTAAATAGATACCTCTCCAATTTAGAGAGAAGGATGCTGTGAGGGACCATGTCACTAGGTTGGTCGGGCAACCAAGTTGATGAAGCCATGCTGGCTGTCCCAAATCACCTTCCTGTCCTCCATGTGCCTTAGCATAGCTTCTAGGAGGATCTGTTCCATGATCTTCCCAGGCACAGAAGTGAGGCTGACAGGTCAGTAATTCTTAAAGCTTTGCTGCTTTTCGCTGCCTGATGGGTGGCTCAACCTCGGGCTTGTGTGTGTGTAAGCACTGGGCTTTCATGTTGGTTCCTCAGTTAAATGTTTACCTGATTTAAAACTGAGCTGTAGACACATTACACCATGCAGGACAAGACGAGGCAGCAACTGCTCCTTTTGATAGCAGAGTTCATGGCCTGAGGTGTGGTAGTTTACAGCTGGAGGTATGGAAAAGTAAGTCTTGGGAGCAGAGGAGTTGTAGCTAGAGGTCAGCTGCAATTGCCAGCTGGAACTGCTGCGGGGTGGTGGGGAAGAGAGCAGGTGGGAAAGCTGGGTTGGTTTTTTTTCTGAGTTTAGTTGGGGTTTTTTTGACGTGTGCTCGTGCAGCAGCTGCCTCACTCCCTGCATCAGGTTCCTATGCTCTGCGTTCCTCAGGGAATTGCCGATCCCTGCTGCGTGCTCTCACAATGCCTGAGCACGATCCCCAGGTGGCATCGCCAGTGCTGCAGAAATCACGGTTCTGATGGTGAGTGATTTATTCTGTTACTCTGATAATGACAGCTGTTGTTAAAGAGTTTGTTCAACAAAGCCAAGCACGAGAAATGAGTAGGAGAACAAGCTTTTAAGCCCGAAGAGGGAGAAGTGAACGCAAAAGGTATGGAAGGTTCACACGTATAGAAACGTGGTTCACGCTACAGAAAAAACTGCTTTCATTTGTGGGGCAGGAACGAACTTGCCTGTTAAATACTTGAACTCTGGCCGTGTGGGTGTGGTTTTTGAAAGGAGCAGGGAAGAGGCAAAGTTCCACGGTTTCAGGAGATATATACATATATTTATAAAATCCCTGCCTGCAAGAAATCTGAAACAAGACTCTGAATTTTTTGGCTACCGGTGGAATCAGAAGAGGTAAGAAAACCCTCAACATTCTTATAACAGCTCTATGGTATAAGTGTACAGGGTGAGGGAGGTGAGGAGCATGAGATGTGTATATTGAGGTAAAGCACAGTATTTCTGGTCTCCTTTCTAAGACAATTTTGGATGTTTAAAATATGGGAACCTTCTTCCTTTGGGAGTATTTCTCACCAACTCAAGTATGGAGTTAGCTTTTAAGTTGTGAGGGTTTCGCTGGGGAGAGGCAGAGAATAAATTCTCTTTTCTACTACAGAAAATGCCTCCTGAAGATTCAATGTGGAAATTCTGGAAAGCTAGGATCATTGTGGCTAGTATGAGATTTTAGCAGTATCTGGTTAACACGGCTCATTTAGAGCTTGACACACTTGTTTTTCTTGTTTGCTCGTTGGTAAAACATGAAATCATCGGGCATTTCCAGTCCTCCTAAGTCTGTGTGCACTTGAACTGTGCTGCTGTTCAGTTACCTTGGCAATGAATTAATCAGAATCCTTTTTACTAAAGAATAACTAACTTTTGTCTGCCAGGGTTAGGAGAATATTACAAAATGCATAGCTTCTTGCAAAGTGGGTCACAAAGTTCACTGAGCCTGATGCCTGTGTATGAGGGGAATGCACTGATCAGGGTTCAGTTAGAATGCAAAGTTCAAAGGTGATGCAGGGTGTAGGATACATGGTTTGGTCCGTGGTTAATAGAAGAAAAAGAAAGCATGTGCCACTTGATGTTGTTTCCCTACCGTGACCAAAGCAAGTGCAGTGTTGACCCTACCACTATCTGAGCTGTTCAGTGCTTGACTTCGCTGTGTATCTTGAAAGATGCGTTTTAGTTCCTTGCCGTGCTCCCAGAAACCCTGGCTGAGCTGCTGCCCTGTTGAGCCCGTGGTGACTCTGTATGAAACAGGTCTCCTGAAAACTAAAGCATCAGTAATGGACATGACTATAGTGATCTTAATTCTGGTTGTGTGCTGTATAAATAATTCCATATTGATATTTCACTACGAAGCCTCAGAGCATGATTTCTTGGTTGTGCCATTTAGGCAAACAGGAAAAGCATGTTTCTTCAGTACTTGGCAGGGGGACTCTTAACTATCAGCACACTTCCATATCCACATTTTTGGAAGTTGAGCTGATGCCTTTTTGACCTGGTGAACAGTCAAGGTGAAAAGTTCTTTATATCTGCAATGTTTGCATGTGCAGGAAAATGTCCCAGAAAGTCAAATGTTGCAGAAATCAGAAATCTATTTTAGAAAGTAGAAAAATCTGGCTTGACAAGGGACATCTTACATCCATTTGGAAATAGTACTTGACCATTTTTCCTTGGTGTCCTGTTCATGAATGATGCAGATTAAGCCCTGTAAGAACACTGAGGGTAAACACTTCTCTTTGTTAAAAGTAAAGAGCAAGTACCAATCTGCAAGGGGTTAGATGGTAATGAGAGGGCCTCAGCCATTATGAAATGTATCGGGTTACATGGTGACCTTAAGGCAAAAAATCTGTGCCAAGACCGGTGCAAACAAAAAGCATAATACAAAGGCAGACAGTCCTTAATAAGCTGTACAAAGGAAAAGATACAGGTAGCTGTGCTGGTTTCAGGCAGGGACGAGCTGCTCTCCTCGGGAGAGCTGGCCGGCCCACAGGATCTTGTTTCATTCCATGATCCATCAAGCTCAGGGCTCAGTTTGCAGAGCGTGGGGTTTTGCAAGCAACCATGAAAAAAAGTGACCTGGAAGGAGTGGGGGGGGGGATGGGGGGGACATGGATGACAGGCTGGGGTCGGCTAGCAAACACCTTGCCACAGCTTGGTCTTTGTTTACTGGTGTCAGGGTATTAGCAGAGAAGGAGCATATTTTGTCAGGCTAATGGAGCCCCGATGGGGGATTGGAAGGTTCTTCCTCCCTGCTCTCCGCTCCCAGGCTCATGGAAGGGGGGATATTTCCCTTGCCGTTTTGGAATCTGGCTGTGTCAGTCCACGCTTGGTGAGATCCTGTATCATAGGTTCTATCTTTCTGCTCTTTTAATTACTTATTAGCAGCAGTATTGTTAGTATTACTGTAAGTTTCATGTACATAGAAATAGTTCTTGTCCCAACTTTTTACGAGCTTCCCTTGTTTTTGCTCCAACCCTTCCTCACTATTAGCAGGGGGAGGTGGAGTGGTAGAGCAGCTGGTGGTCCTTAATTGCCAGACAGGGCTAAACCAAAACATTACGCTATGTGTTCTATCTGCACTTAAACAGGTTTTGTCCCCTCCTTTTCTCTTCTCAGTTTCACATGAGTCTACTATGAACCAAAGAAGACATGAAGGGACAGAAAACGCCATCTCTTCTCATCTCTTTATTTTGCATAGGTGCTGCACTTTGGGGTAGGTTTTAGCTCTGTTGTTTATGAAAAATAATAAGGACAATTATAATTTTTAATAGAGGGGTATCAGTTAATTCTAACTCTGTTTATTAGTGGTAAAGAATCAGTTTGGGGTAATGTACAACACTCCTGAATCAAAAGGGAACTGTTGGAAAGATGGCTGTATGGATGGCCATTGAGCATGCTGAGCACCCAAACTGGTACCTGCCCACATTTCCACCCCATGGCTTGCGGAGCGTGTCGTGCGAGCGCTCAGCAGGCAGCGGTTGGCAGTTCCTACTGAAAAAGGCTTGCAGCATGATGGTTGAATTTGCACTGGGAAGGCTGCGGAAAAGTCATCTGGGTTGCCCTGCCAGCTGAGCTGGAGGGGGCATCAGAGTTTCCAAGAGGATGGTTGCAGCCAGACACACGCTACCAGCCTAAAAAAGGTTGTCTGACCTTGGCCAAGAAGGTCTGTGCAGCAATGCTAAGTTAATGCAGTCAGTTTTCAAAAAGATCCATTGAAAATGGTTCTTTTTTGCCAGCAAGGCCTAAATTAAATGTTAACAGCAATCAGATGCTACCACTTGTGTGAATTAATTTGGAGGAACTGACCTTAATTACCTCCGGGGGCTGGGACAGAGCTCCCTGCCACCCTCTGTGGTGGTGAAGCTGTATTAATAAGTTCTGTCCTGCCTGTTGGTTGCACCATCGTGTCCTTTGTTCCTGTGATGGTACAGCTGCTTGGCACTGTGTGAGCTTATCGGTAAGCTGGGTCATTGCGATGTGGTGCTATGAACGTTTGAGTGAGTGGCAAGCTGTAGTCCAAAAAGGTTTTGAGGTTGAAATTTGTGCTTTTGGAAATGCATTTGAAGGTGTGCAGATTTGATTATGTAAATGCTTACTCAAGATATCTGCTTAAAGTGATTATAAGTTCAAAGATGAGAGCTCTGTGTTATAATATCAATTAAACCAAATTCTGTGAAGAATATCAGGATGAGGTTCTTCCTGGAGAGGGTGGTGAGGCACTGGAACAGGTTGCCCAGAGAAGCTGTGGATGCCCCATCCCTGGAAGTGTTCAAGGCCAGGCTGGATGTGGCTTTGAGCAACCTGGTCTAGTGGAAGGTGTCCCTGCCCATGGCAGGGGGGTTGGAACTGGATGGTCTTTAAGGTCCCTTCCAACCCAAACCATTCTATGAAATTAGGACCTTTGCTGTCCTAGAGACTGGCGCTGCAGAAAAGCGTGAAAGAGCCGGTGGCATGCTTGGTAGGAAGGTGCTGCCTGCCCAAGCATTTTTTTGTTAGGGTTAAGGAGGGGCAGAAGATACTTGTAGACTAGATTTAACTTGCTCACTTGTACTTACGGACTTCAGGTTTTGCAGAACAGGAAACAGTAACGGGGCTGTTTTCCAAGGACTGCATCCTCCCTTGTCCTTTCCCACCTGGGAATGAAGAAGTAATTTACTGGAAGAAAGGGGACAAAGACGTGCACAGCTACTACTACCAGAGGGATCACCTGGAAAGCCAAGACCTGGATTACAGACACAGAACACACCTTTTTCATGAGAACATTCCTAGTGGAAATGCTTCCTTGAAACTTAGTAACTTGACCGTGACTGATGAGGGCTCTTATAAATGCTACGTGGGAACACAGCAAAGTAAAACCGAAGTGGAAGTCACGCTGCGCATAAAAGGTCAGTAAGACATCAAAAGTGCTTGGATCACGCCAGTGGAAGTGGGATGACCCCCACAGGTTTTCCCATGTTATTTCTCACATGGAATCGAAATGTTCCAACCCAAGAGAGTTCCTTTTGGGTCTGATGGTATTGCCAGGCAATTCATTTTCTCTGGTGAAATGTTGTAACGTGACTTGAAAAATTACAGTGCAGCATTTGTTCTCATAACCTACTGCACCATGATTTCTAAGGGGTAACTAGGCAGTGTAAAACATTATGTTGCTTCTTTGAACAGCACAGACTCTGGCATTGACAGTAAGTAACGCTATGCTTCCTTCTGAAGTCAAACGCATTCAATTTTGTTCCCAGTTATGCTTGTTCTTCCCAGCATTATTTCAAAAGACCAGTCACTTCAAGTTAAAAAGGATTTCGAAACTAACAGGATTTTGGCTTTTCTTTTCCTTTTTTTTTTTTTTTTTTTAATGTACAGTTTCCTCTTATTATGCTCTGGAATACCAAAAGACAGGCACAAAAAGGACGCTGAAGTGCTCTGCCTTTCTCACTTACCCAGCACCACCTATATCTTGGGTGCAAGGCAATACATCCATCCATGAAACGGGCTGGGAGGAAACCAGGGATGGAGTTCTCTATTCGGTTAGAAGCGACCAGAACATTATAAGCACAACTGATCCTTACTACTGCCATATTAATCTCCCTCATGGAGAGTGGACTGCTGAATGGAAGATGCAAGGTAGGAATGAAGGGAAGTCCCTTCCTGCATCGTTACTGAATGTCACAGCTGGTTCCAGAGCCAAATTGAACACAGTTTTTCTGCAGGGGGGCAACACGGATTTGGGATGGTGCCAAAGGTTGTGTCTTCCTCTTTGGAACTCGTCTGTTACAAGGCAGCCTATGTCCTAGAAGTAGGGATAATCACACCTCTGTAAGCTTTACGCTGGGCACTTTTGCCATACTGATTTCACGTCTCAAGAGGCGCACAGTAATTGAACTTTACGCTCCATCAAGAAAAAAATGTACTTGGACAAAGTCTATGGAAACCTTAGTGAACCTGTGGGTTATATGTGGGAGGGGAAAGTTAGCCTGCTGCTCTAGGTGTGTAAGTTCCTTACTCAGTATGTTCCCTAGTGTTTGCCAAGTCTTATCGGTACCATTTCATCTTTCCTTTGCATTTCTGTTCAAGTGCATGTATAAGTACCTCAGCTGAGTGTGGGGGTGCATGAGAGCGAAGAGCAGCAAGCTGTGCTCACATTTGAGCAAACAGCCGCTCATTTTGTTAGCTAAGGGAAAACAGGGCTATGAAATTTCCACTCTCTCCTTTTGTCCTCTTCCTGCAATCCCAAGTTTTTACTGGAAATTCAATTCAAGTCACTAACTGGTACTTTTCAATGTCCCCTGTTTCTTAGGAAGTATTTTTTAATTGGATCAAGAGCGGTGTGAGAGCAATTCCCTTGTGAGTGGTGCCTGGGTGCCTCCGTTGCCCTGATCCCCCTAAGGCATACCCAGGCACTCTCGGTTCCTAATCCCCTGCATATGCTTCAGACCCAGAGTGCAGATTTAAGTTACATGCAATGGCTTACAGCTATGGAAAGTCTCAAGTATGGTATCACAGTAGGTAAAAAGTGCAGTGTAAGTGTCTATTTCTTAATCTATCCTTCCAATCCACAAAAGGAAAAGGTTCCTTTCATTACACTTTCGTTTGAATTTCCCTGCACCCATCTATCCTCTCACTGGAACATTCTGAAAATACACTGCTTTCCTTTTCCTCACATAACAGCAACGTGGAGTACTGCTTTTTTTTTTTTTTGTTTGTCTTTGTAGTTTTCAGCCCCACACCTCCTTCATCTAGATCCATGCAAAGAAACCAAACACGGTTAAACCACCTCAAAATAACATGTTAGCTTCCTCTCCAGCAGACTGCCAGCCACCACAGCCTCCTCTGCTTTTCCTTCCTTTACAGCAAACCCCTGCTGCCAAATTGATCGTTGTGCTGTGATATTAATTTGTCCTTTATTAGTATTCTATGTATTAGCTAATAGTTCCATTTATCTGCATCCCATTCTTTTTTTTCTTTTTAAATCTATTAATTAATTGTAAGTGTTCCATACAGACAGGTAAAGTATTTAAGTCCACTGTAACTGAAAATTATTTCTAATGAGATATAATATTCTTTTTTCTTCTAATTAAATTGTGTTGTAAGAGCTTTACTCTTTTTCTTTAAATGTGCAGGTATCTGATTAGTTGCATTTTCTCCCTGCTCTCAACTTGTGGAATTTTATGCTACTTTAGACTAGGCTAAATCACTTTTAATAATGAATCTCCTGATTAGAGGATAAATAGGCAAATGGAAAACAAAGTATTTTTCATAAGTATAGCTAATACCAATTTGGGTTTTTTTAAAAAATGTAAGATAGGTTTGATTTTACAATCTTCACATCCTTCTAGGAGCATACTGTGATGTTTGAAGACGATATCAAAATAGTGAAACACGTTTTCACATTTGTCCACAGTAGTATTAGTTTTAAAATTCAGAAATTATCTAAATAACCGTCATAATATTTTCCCCCAAAAATGGCAGAGGGTTCTTCAATTTTCTGTTTCAGACCAACTGTCTAACGTGGAAGGGAGTAGCACTGAAATTCCCTGTGAGTACAGCGCTAACACTGCGAACACTGAGGGTTTCAGCGTTGTCTGGACACGGAACAGAAATGCAGTGATCTCAGTCCTGGCCTCCTTCAATGGTACATCTCAGACTTACCAGCCTCGGGCCCAGATTAACCAAAACAACTTTTCACTGAGGTTGCGGGATCTTGCCGCAAGCGACAGTGGAGAATACCTGTGTAATATTTCAACGCCTGGCTACACAAAACTTACCGTGAGAGCTTTGCACGTTGGTAAGTTGCCCCTCTTTACATTTTGGAGGATGGGGACCAGTGAAGGGAACGCAGAGACAAAGGGTCAATCAGAAGTCTGTAAAATAGAGAAACATCATTGTCGTTGTCCTAGGGGGAAAAAAAAAGTTACCTAAATGTATTTATCTAAATACCTGAAGTTTCTCTGTTTAACTCAGCAGCTTGTTGTGGCAAAGGTCTGAAAATCGGTGGCTGCCCTCAGTTGCCACCAACTGCCCTCAGAGCTGGGAGGACACAGGGAAACTCCCATAAGCATGTCCCAGTTGCACTGCTGACAGCAGCTGCGGTCTCTCAGGGTAGCAGGGGGATGAAGGGAAGCCCAAAGACGCGGTGCAAATTCGCCTGCAGAAGGAACCTTGTTGAGGAGAACACGCGGCTGTGATTGCCAAAGCTTTAATGGTACGCAGCAGGCCTTTTCTAGACCTGGGGGTCGATGTGTGTCTATGCATGCCTACGTTTTTATGAACTGTAGTAAACTTCCAGCTGTGAAGTCCTAGTCACAGCTATTTCATTACCTCCAGTTTCAAGGAGACTTACCGATTAACTTTTCTATCTGTTGAAAACTCTTACCAAAGGTCAAACCAAAATTACTCCAGCTTTCCAAAATTATAGTGCAAACAAGTTACCAATTTGTTCAAAAATGATATGCTGTTTGGGATGCAGCTTCCTTAAATCTTCGCCCAAAGGGAGAAGAAAAAAAACCCTATTCAAACAGTAGCACATAGGCGTTTCATGCCATTAAATACAATCACCTAAAAACCTAAGATCTTATCACTTTTTAAGAAAGAACTTGAAACAAGCCAGTCACGTGAAAAACATAGGCAACACAGCGGAAAAGGGGCTAGAATAACTGATAACAGCTGCATATTTTCATCTTCCTTTCCCACCCCTGCCCCATGACAGCTTAATTTCAGTCTGAAAACCCGATGTGGGGTGTGTTTTAAATGGCAGTGGCTGTATGCAACCTGGAGGAGGGAAGTTTAAACAGTTAAGTTGGACAAACCCGCTTCCTCGCAGCTCAAATTCCAGCATGACCTTCCTTGTCCCGCAAACCTCATGCTGTGCTGCTGGAGAGCTCTGAACACCCCCAAGGAATTACATGCTTAACCCGTGCTCCTGACTTACGCGCACAAGTCCATCGGTCTTCCTGTGCGTTGACCGGGGACAGACCTGCCCAGTCCAAACACGACCTGGATCATCCTCTACACATGCCTTTCCTGAGCTGCTCTCCGCAGATGGATCCTGCAATAGGCAGAGGTGATACAAATCCCCTCATCAGTGGCTAAATTACTGTGCCGCTCACAGAACTTTCCTGCTCGTGGGCCAGAAATATATTACACGGAACAGAGAAGCCACTTCCCGGAGGGATTAGCATCTCTGTGGCAGCACATGCTGACAGCAGATAAGCACATAGAGAGAGTAGGGTACAAGGCAACGAGCTGGATCAGTATGTTGGGTGGTGGTCGTAGCACAGCAGCTGCTTGGCCATCAGAAATGTTTCCAAGTGCCACCAAAAAGGAGACTTTTAAGGGGGAAGGTAAGTTGAATGTACATCACTTCAGAGGCCTTCTCCTGCACAGAGAAAGGCCACAGCTTAAAGCTGCTCTACCAAGGGAGCTGGCAAGATGTCAACATAGCTCTGCACATGGGCCAGAGCCAAGGTAAAGGCAGTGCCTAGATCCGAGCTGTTTGCTAGGCATCCATAGGGACTTTCCAGAGGAGTGTAGTGTTTTCCAAATTCTTTAGACCGGATGGAGCAGTGGAAGGGGAGCCTGAAGTAGAAGAACCGTACTTAACGGAATGAGCCCTCCAGGTCGAGCGTTCTCACGTTGTTGGAACTGGCTGGAGCGATGAGACGTGCGGTGCTGTGCAGAACCGACCTCTCGTATCTCCCGTGGAATCCGCTGTTAACACCCACCGGAGGATCTGCTGCTTCTTGTTCTCCCCTGGATTGCATGGTTGCATCATGGAGTTGGGAAACATTTTAGATGCAAAGTGCAAAGATTTTTTTTTTTTTCCAACGGCAATCGGAAAATCTGCGGTCCAGGCTGGATTAATGCTTATGGAGTTGTTTAACTGGAAATCAGCAGTACCGCTAATGGCGCCAAGCACTGTACCTGGGGGCAGTGTTCACCATACTGGGGAGTTGAGTGGTTTTAAATGGGATTTGTATTGGGATCATCAAATCACATTATGTAAAAACACGTGGGATTTGGTATCAGCACTCTTAAGTAAAATAATCTGATGTTCACACCGAAGTCATTGAAGTATCACTTAAGATCTTTTAGTATGGGTCAAGACCAGGCTGGATGAGGCTTGGAGTAACCTGGTCTAGTGGAAGGTGTCCCTGCCCATGGCAGGGGCATTGGAACTAGATGATTTTTAAGGTCCCTTCCAGCCCAAACCATTCTGTGATAACTAACCTGAACATAGTTGTATTAGTAACATTAAAAAGAAGCTGAGACATTCTCCCTAAATCACAGCTTTCAAATTATAAACAAGAGAAAAACCATAGCTTTGATGTACTTGTTGACCAACAGTGGACACTAATTTGTGATGTAAAGCATTTCTGTTAAACTTTTGGATTTTGTGTTTTTAAAGAAAAATCAGATAACACCATGCAGGTTGTGCTAGGAGTGATCCTTTCACTGGTGGCAGGAATCTCCATCTTCATCTTGTGGAAGGTGCATAAGGTATGTACAACCATCAGGGTATTTACTTTTGAAGGTACTAGTAAGCTTAAATCTAGACCTCCAATGTTTGACCAAAACATAAATTTGGTTTTCATGGGTTAAAGCATACAAAAAAGAATGAAAGTGTGGGATGATAAGTCTCAGCATAAATAAATTGTCCTCGTTCTTCTTATTTTCTTGTCCAGAAGGCCCTCTTTGGTACTTGTAGGGCCCAAATTACTATTTCAATTATATCCAACATCAAAGCTCACCAAAACTTCAGTGTGAAGTTAGTTATACTAATTGCTTTGTTTAGGAGACTGTTATAACCATATGGTCCCTGATCTCATCTCTCTACACATCTCTCCTGTTTACTATTACACCTTCAAGTGGATGCATTTAATTCTTGTGCATTTGTAATAGCCTGGCTCTGTCTTACGCTATTCTGTCTCCTTCCTCTGCACCTGTGGTGGCTACCCTTACAAAAGGAACCTGGGCTCTTAGTCTGAAGGCTATGTCTTCCTGCGTCTGACACTCTATCCTTATCCATGGAGAGAGAGACCTTCAAAATCCCTGAGCCTTAAGATTTTGTCACAGCCTGAATTTGGTAAGCTTCAGGAGATGCTTTACGATGATTACCATGAGTTTTGACAAGAGTACACCAGAAAGCCAACTCTGAAATGATTGAGTCTCTCTTTTTTCTTTTCATTCTTCCCTCCCTTAGAGACTGACTTGCATGCCTCTTCGAATGCTAAAGTGCATTAGAGATAACATACTTTTGAGATGCAGCTGTTTTGATTTAAAGAATTTAAGCAACAGTCACTTTTCCTGGGACCTGTTGAGACCTTTAACATACCATAATCAGAGGAAGTGGAACAGTTCACAGGTTAACTCAGCCCCAATTATGTTGAGGGAGGACTGGATGGAAGAAACAGGAATGTTTCTGCACTGTTATGTGGACGTTTATTTTAATCAGCTAATGTTAAGATGGAAAATACTGACTTATCTTGATAGCGTGTCTTGTTCTGTTCCCACTACAGGGTTAAAGTTACACACCAGTAGTTCTTACAGACATCTTTTGTTTTGACTAGAAATGCAAAAGTAGAAGAGTCCTGTGAGCACCTTGACATACTGGAAGAGAATCCCTCTCTGCACACGCAGATGCTACTGAGATTGCTGCCGAAAAGAACAAGGAGTTCCTTCACCTGCCTGTAATGGGTTGGTGTGGTGGGGGAAAGGGGTTTTTAAGATTAGGGTTTGTATCTCATTATCCTACTTTAATTTGATTGGTAACTAATTAAATTGTTTTTTTTCTTCCCCAAGTATGGTCTGTTTTGCCCATGTCCATAATGGGTGAGCGATCCCTCCCTGTCTCAACCCATGAGCCTTTCCCGATTATTTTCTCCTCCCCATCCCACCCAGGGGAGGAGTGAGTGAGTGGCTGTGGGGTGCTTAATTGCCGTCGGGACCTAAACCACGATACTTCCCTGCTGAGTTGCACAAAGTCACGTGGAAATGTGGTACTGTTGCTCAGATAATCAAGAGTCGGTCAACTGACGTGTATGTGAGGAGTTGGCATGAAAAATTGGAACTTGGATATCCTAAAGGAACAAAGAAAAAGTTTCCACAGAGGAAGACCAAGTTTTGATTCTGTTTTTGTCAGTCTGAGGTAAGAGAAGGCTTACTGTTTTGCACTCCATTTAATATTTTAACTTGAAGCAAAGACAACTTCCCAGTTTAAAAATGGAAAGGATCTGAGAGAACAGCGCCACAGGCAGTCCTGATGGGACACATCCATCCACAGCATCCACTGTGTCTCTCCTGCAGCTGGCAAACAGAAGTCCTCTGGCTGGCTGTAGCGGAAGCTTCCAAACCGACTGTTTGTAGGAAAAGTGTGCTGTCTGCTTTCCTACGAAACTCATACAGACTCGGAAGCTGGGTTATCCCAGCTTTAAGGGCTATCCCCCTGCACAGGTTTCATCTGTGCTGCTTTAACAATCCGCACACGCAATGCATGAGGCTGGGAAGCGTGACTGGATTTGCCCTTGGTTTTGATTTCGGCAGAGATCTGCCAATTAGGATTCGTTCCAACATAACGATGAAGTGGGCTTTTGGCAAGATGTAATCTTTTATTGATCCCTGGGGCTTGGCAAAATAGAAACACAAATAAATGAATGGAATACATTATACAGTCTCTTTGGATTTTCACTTGATGTTTATTTCTGTAAGTGCTTATTTTTTTTTCTACATCTGCTTTCAGTTGTGCCCCATTACATCAAGCATCTTCTCATATCTGCTTAGACTACTTATTCCTCTTCATGAACCTGAAATGCAATTGAGACAGTGTACAGCTGTTAAAAATAGAAGTGTTGAGGGGGGTTCAGGGTAAGTTTGCATGTAAATGACAAAAGCTTGTCTTCACTAATGCTTCTGCTTCCTGGCGTTACCAGTTTGTATCTGAAAAAGGCTAGCACCAGTCTAGCCAAGCTTTGCTGTCTTACTTCTGCTAACGCCACAGGACTCTTGTCTGTGGGCTGGGGCGCGCGTCCCTCTGATGGCATGTGAATTCTGTACAACCCTGTCTGACGTGCTGGTGTTTGCTCTGAACAACACACGCTTCCTAGAGCTTCCAGGAATTTGGGTGCTGATAGCAGTAGACAAGGTATTTCGAATGCCACACTATTAAGGTAGTCTCTTCAGTGCCTTTCTCTCCCCAGAGCTGTGTTGTGACTTTTGGGACTGCACTCCTTGCCTGAACAGGGTTTCTGGCAGCTATTGCCATTGCTGCCACAGGTCCTTTTTTGTGGAGGTGACACCTCTGCCTGTACCAATTTGCTCATCTTTTGACAGCACCAGACTCAGCTATAAGCCAGGGGTGCTGGTTTCCCAACACCAAATCCATCTGACTAATAAAAACAGGCATCCGCTTTTCCGTAACTTTTGCATGGTTTAGACAGAAAAAGGGTACTAGTAAGACAGAGGGAATAAACAGCACTCTGAAGCATAACTGAAGAATCACAGAGTGGTTTGGGTTGGAAGGGATCTTAAAGACCATCCAGTTCCAACCCCCCTGCCATGGGCAGGGACACCTTCCACTAGACCAGGTTGCTCCAAGCCTCATCCAGCCTGGCCTTGAACACTTCCAGGGATGGGGCATCCACAGCTTCTCTGGGCAACCTGTTCCAGTGCCTCCCCACCCCCTCTGGGAAGAACTTCTTCCCGATATCTAATCTAAACCTCCCCACTTTCAATTTAAACCCATTCCCCCTTGTCCTGTCACTACAGGCCCTTGTAAAAAGCCCTCCCCCAGCTTAAACAAATTACTCTCATGGTTTACTTATTTCAGGGTCTGTGTGATGCCATGGCTTTGTGAAATTATACAAGGTGGGCTTTTGCCTAGGTTTGGAATAATTTAAAGAAATAGTTCAAATAAAAATTTAGGATTTTTTTAACTCTTAAAAACTTCAGAACTTGTGAGCTTCAGGTGCAGCACTGCCTTCATCATACATAAATGTGTGAGAGACCAGGTCTAGGTTTAGTGTAGCTCTGCTCTGGGCAGTGGAGCTGCAGCCATTTATACCAGCTACTGCTGACTTCATCAGCCCAACACAGAAGCAGAAATTGGAGTATTTCCTCCCACAGAATGGTCGATACGGAAGATGGCAGGAAGGTTTTAGGATCAAGTGTGATAAAAATACCAAAATTATACAGAAAGGTTTCTTTTTTCTTTCTCGACTCAGGAGCTGTCACCCCCATAAAACTTAAATGACACTAAGGACAGGAGCTTGTGTTGCATTTGCAAATGAAATACATAAAAGCAGTGACCCAGCTCCTCTTTCTATCACTCCTACAAGTAACAACCCTACTCTTGGTTGCCCTAGTTGCCACGAGGCAAGCACAGATAAACAAAGGTTTCTTTCAGTTCCAGACCAAGTTCTTAGGCACCTTTTAGTTAATCAATTATTACTCTACTATCATTCTGCTCAAGTGCAAATTGCCACAAATATGTTACTAATGACTCCCCAGCACCCAATAAGCTAATCACTAGGATTTTCTTCTCATCCAGCTCT
The DNA here is from genome assembly GCF_000690775.1 of Eurypyga helias. Classification (NCBI taxonomy): domain Eukaryota; kingdom Metazoa; phylum Chordata; class Aves; order Eurypygiformes; family Eurypygidae; genus Eurypyga; species Eurypyga helias. Next base: position 19,579 of record NW_010234173.1, on the reverse strand, counting down.
TCAAATCAATACAGGTTCACTGAAAGAGCAATGTTAGAATGGCAACTTGCTAGTGGGGCGACCCGCTGGCTGTATTTACACACACGGAAATCTACATCATCGGGGAAAAAAAGATAGAGCTTTTTAATGTCGCTTGCCAAAAAAACCCCAAACTACCGGTTCTGGAAACTGATGGCTGCTGAGCACAGAGGTTAGGTGACAACATCAAGAGGACAGAGTATTCATTTTGCCTAAGCATCAGATTGCTGTCCTAAAGGCTTACCTTAATGTTAAACTTAAGGGTAGCCTGAAACTAAAAAATGGAATGAAAAATTTATTCTAGTCCCCATTATTCCAAGAGATGTGACAGATCCTCCTGCATCTGCAGCATCCGCTACCGTGTATTAAACAGTCATGTTTACCCCACACCGTGTAACCGTACCTTTTTCATGCCAATATCTCTTGACTTGCTCCTCAACTTATTGACTTGAGATTCAGCTATTTCAGCCCTCTCTTCAGCATCATCCAGGTCATGTTGCTGTTTTCTGTACTTCGAAAGGTAGAGATTGGCTTGTGCTTCCTGGTGAGAGAAAACAGCAGGGCTGATTTCCTCCACTCCACGAGAAACAAAGCTTTCCATCTCAAGTGGGAAGAAAAGTGCTCAGCATGACTAGGCAAGGGCTGTCTGGGAACCACTTGCCTCCTGGAGAACTGAGATTGTTGATTTACAGAGTTGATGCTTCCCGTGCCACTCTCCATCTTAAGTGAACTGGGAGGCTCTCAACATGCCTTTTCTGAGGGACTAGGAGGAAAAAAGTCTTTCCCATTCCTTCCCTTCCAAAATATACCACAGTCTTAAGATAAAATTCTTATGTATAATTAACACGTACGCTACATATTTTATTTTGTATGTATTGTAAATACATTTTATTCATACAAGGTTTATATGAATATAAATACAAATATTAATACGCACACAAGTTGTGTATTTGAACTAAAAGCTTCTATGAGTTGTGGGTTTAGAACAATAAATTTCTCAATGGTAAAAAGGCCTAAAGAGTTACTTACAGCTTCCTCTGCTTGGTGCTTGTAGCTCTTTACTTTTAATTGTAGCTTGTCAATCAGATCCTGCATCCTGGCCAGATTCTTCTTATCTTCTTCTGACTGTATCAAAACATCGTTAATTGGGTTGACTGTGTTAAAAGGCCTAAAGCGTCTCCCCCAGTGCAATGGGTATGGGTGCCATATATCTTATTTTAGAAACGTATAGTTCAAAATACAAATAAGCCACATTGTGATCACCCTGTGTAGAGACAGGAAATATTTCTGCCGGTTGACTGAAGATGTATGTGAGCCTGAAGGCTGAGGACTAAAACGGAGTACCCTCCCCATTTATATGTATGCAAATACAGACACTGATAAACACAGACAGATGTGTGCACACGCTTTCTCACACACACGGAGTCATTATAGGGCGGGTCATTATTTAGTGAAACCGACTTATGGGCGGGCTTAAAACTGTGCGATTTGCATATTTTAAAGTCTGGTTTGGAGGCATTTCTGGTGAAAGGAGCCACAGGCTTAAGCTGTCACAGCCCATAAGCCCAAGGACCAGCTAATTCTGCCGGCGCACTGTATTCCACGAAAACAACCTTCCGCCTCTGCACACAAAAGTCAGAGTAAACCAACGGGTATGCGGCTAAACAATCTCCTAAAGCAGAGGGATGGGATTATCTTCTTAAGAAAGCAAAAGGATCAGTGCTCTGTGCCAAAGACCTTTTTCGCGAGGCAGGCAGCAACAGCAGCTGTCAGCAGACCTGCGGAGGCTCCAGACTAGACCTTGCTGCTCAGCGACCGGTGACAGAGCCCTGGGACTGGGCAACTCTACACTGACCGATGCATTGGAGTCAACTGAATCCTTCGGGCTCTTTTAGCAGCATCAGCACAGCTGAGAGACAGCTGAGCTCTTTCTTCTCTTGCAGTGTGACTAGCCATCCAAGCCTTCCCTGTATCAGTACCGCGCTAAAACGCTCCACATCCCAGCAGGAGAGGCTTTCCAGCATCGTTCTGCAGTGAATCAGACAAGACGATGGAAGCCCCAGGGAGATGTTCCTCTTATCCCTAAAGTGTCCTACAGTCAGAAAGCTCTGGGTAACGCCACCCTTCACCAAAAACACTGAGGCAACTTAAGACATCGTTTGGGAGAACACACTTCTTTCCAGTGACCTAGTGGTTACTGCAGCCCTCAGCATACCTGGTAAGTCAGCTCTTTTATGCGTCTCTCAAACTTGCGGGCTCCTTTTTGGGCGTCCGAATTGCGACGGAGTTCAGTCTCAAGTTCATTCTCCAGCTCGCGAACCTGCAAAAGAAGGAAAAACCCTTGCCATTATGCTACATATATATAAATAAATCAGCAGAGAATTTGGTTCACAGTTCAGGAAATGCTAATTTTCTCACCATCTTCATGGAGTTGAATTTCAGGAAATGTCAGCTTTCCATTCTGCCTTTTCATAAATGTATTTAAGCTGCAGCAGCAGCCAAAGGTGCAGACATATGCAAAGACCAAAAGATTTAGCTGAAGCAAGCACTAGAGAGGCTTTTGCTGGCTGTAGACATTGTTTTTTTTAATCTTTTTTCTTTCTTAATCAAGAGCTTGGTCATCTGGTCAGCTCATTGCAGCTGGATGATGAAGGGGCAGCAGGCTTCCAAGAACTGCTCACATGCATTTTGTGAAAGAGGAAAGTGTTATAGTACCCCTTACTGGCCTCTGTGAACTTACCAGGCAGCCCTAGGGCACCTGCCTGGTCCCAGTTCTGTAAGCAGGAGACAGCACTCCAAAGCTGAACCACACACTTACCCTGGATTCCAGTTTCTGGATCTGCTTCTTTCCACCTTTTAGGGCTATTTGTTCTGCTTCATCCAGTCGCTTCTGGAGGTCTTTAATGGTTTGCTCCATGTTCTTCTTCATTCTCTCCAAGTGAGCACTAGTATCCTGCTCCTTTTTAAGCTCCTCAGCCATCATTGCTGCCTGAAAAACAACCACATTTTACAGCAGCTCCCTTATGCTATTGGATAATGTCTCAGAGGAAATGATGGGCAATCAGTCTTGGATTATCCAGTACTTGGAACATTCACTGTCCCCAGAGCTCCAGAAAATATCTTGTGTGTGCGTATCTTGCCTGGATGGAGAAAACGCAAAGACAGAATAGCGCTGGGGGTCTTGTTTCCCTCCATATTCTGATGCTGAGATTTAAGATTTGCCCCCCAACTTTTTTCTTTCTTTTATTTTAGTATCTGTGCTATATAATGTCCTCATGTATAATGCCTACAAGCAAGCCTGTGCCATTCACTGCAGACATTTTACCTAGAACTTACTCAAAATCTAGTCTTGTTTTTTGGAGCTTTTGAAAGGTGGCAGCTGAAAACATCTGGCAGACAAATTTCCCTGCACAGCCACAGATAAGAGCTGCCTGAGCGGCTGCAACAGCCAAGCGGTTTCTGCAGTCTGTGCTGGGGTAGGAAGCTCAGTCTCAACATCTTACACAGTCCCTGGCCATTCTGTAAGACAGGTAACAAGGAGGCCAATTACCTCGTTCCTGCTTTGACATTTGTGCCAGCCACCAAGAGCCATTTACAGCTTTTGTACCCACCACCGAGCAGTCATCGGAAGACAGCAGTCACTGCAATCCAGGCTGGAGCTGAATCAAGGACAATCAGCACCTTCTCGCTGGCAGGCAGTAATAGTGCTGTCAGCTGGGAAGCAGTAAAGACCATGATACAGGAATAGCTTTCTCCAGGCACTCCAGACACATAACTCACAGGAACCTGTGGCTTTAGCTTTCATTTTATCTGTTGGTGTGACTGATTTCTCCAGGTCTGTGGGAAATGAAACTACATCTGCCCAAATTGTGTCTTCCCTACAGGAAGAAGGCACTCCATCTCTCCTCCTGGGATCTTTGGCTTCATGTTTTTCCAGCAGACACCCAGATCTAGGGTACCTCATTTTGTACCAGGTAGCGCTAGTTCAGCCAGAATTGGTTTAACCTATGCAGGTGTCTGATTTACCCCATTCAAAAGACATGACCTGAGACTTTGAGAATCAGTGGAAACTGCATCCTTGGGGAGAACACACAAAATAAACCCCCAAAATACCCCAACCCAAACATCAGGAAGAAGTCCTTCCTCTCTTTTTACCTCTAGACTGGTTTATTTGGTAGTTTCATCAGTTAACTCCAGATAACTGTGGAGCGCTTCGGATGTATGAGCTTTGTAATGAGTGCAGAAATGGTGACCTGGGAAATACTTGGTTGTCCTTGTCATAACCTAATACATATGTAATTTTTGGTAGCATAAATTGCGTTCGGGATGTAACGGGATTTGTAGCCAGATTTGGGTGCGTACCCCGGCTACCAGCGCTGAATAAAAGCACCTGCATATAATCACTCCGTGGTTATGTGGTGGCTACGCTAACATCCTGAGACACTGAGGTACTGAAAAGAAGTGAGCAAGGAACCAGCCCACTTACATCTGTGATGGCTTTCTTGGCTTTTTCCTCTGCATTCCGGCACTCCTGGATCGATTCCTCCACTTCATTCTGCATCTGGGAAATGTCACCCTCCAGCTTCTTCTTTTGGTTGATCAGGCTTGTGTTCTTTTATTAAGTTTTCCCAAAAGGAACAGTGGAAAAGGAGGAAAAGTGATGATTAGAGACATGACTTCTCTAAATCCAGTCAGACTGGATGAGGCTTTGAGCAACTGGTCTAGTGGAAGGTGTCCCTGCCCATGGCAGGGGGGTTGGAACCGGATGGTCTTTAAGGTCCCTTCCAACCCAAACCATTCTGTGATTCTATAATTACCACAGCACACCAAGGCTTACTGATTTTCACAACTCTTGGATTATACAGAGCAATATTTGGGAAGGGAGACCCAGGTACATGGTAAGGGCTGGCCTTTACTCCATAGCTTAGCTTCAGACTGAGGAAATATTAAAAAGATTCTCAAGGTGTAAATATTCAGGTTTTAGTTTATCTAAAATAATAAGCAAGAGGCTGAAATGAAAGAATGAATAAGCCAGCTCATTTTTGAAAACTAATGACTCACAATCAGTTAGTCAATGAGGTGATTAAAACAGAAGCCTTGTGGCATCATGGGCTGGAGGATACATTGCGAAACATCGCCAGCCTGTAGCACGTTTTCATTTCCTTCTAGCTGTTAATTATTTGGTGAAGAGAAACTTTGATTTCATAGCAAAACCAGTGGTGCATGAGGACATGCCCCTCCATGGCGCTGTAAAAACTGCAGTATCCATCGTGACAAAGTCCAAATACCTGAAGTCATGGAGACCTGTGATGTAGTTTCTTGCCCTTCATGAAGCACCTTTTGTTAAAACCCAGCCTCTGCAGTTTTCATTGCTGAGTAACATCGATGCCCTCAAACTTCCCCTTTCCAAGGAAACACCCCACCATGGAAAGCCACCAGCCATGGCTTAACTAAACCAGGGAACTGGTTTTACAGCACAGAGGAGGAAAGAAATCAAATTTACTCTTATTATCTTCCATCATTGCTTTCCCTGGAAACTGGAGCAGTTGGTTGAATCATCAGTTCCAACTAACTCGAAGGGATTGAGGTGGCATATCTGCTGTGACTTACTTCCTCTCCCTCATTTTCTTCCTTGAAGGGAAAGAAATCAAATTTACTCTTATTATCTTCCATCATTGCTTTCCCTGGAAACTGGAGCAGTTGATTGAATCATCAGTTCCAACTAACTTGAAGGGATTGAGGTGGCATATCTTACTTCCTCTCCCTCATTTTCTCCCTTGAAGGAGGGCAAGGTGTGTCTGACTTATGACAGCCATGGACAAACAGCATCAGTGCTTAATAGACAAGACTCAGTTTAACCCCGTGATGGAGAAAGCACAGAAAAAGCAACCTGAGTGTGAAGCAGGTTCACACGTTCAGTGGCTTCCAGCAGTTCGTGCTCTGCCAGCTTCCTCGCCCGTTCAGTCTGGTCCAGCAAAGCCCTCAGCTCATCCAGCTCCGACTGGAGAAGATTGTTCCTCCTGTCAGAGACCGCCAGCTGCTCCTTCAGATCTTCATTCACGTGTCCGGAGTCATCCAGTTGCACCTGAAGCTCCTATAATGAAACAGATGTTGGGTTTTTTACCAGTGCATCTCCAGTTCCAGCTGCTGTGCTTACATAAGAGAACCCCAGACTGCAGAGGTTGCATAGGGCCCGCTGCAAGAATTCCAGTGCTTCTGTACTGGAGGAGGGCTTCCTCCACACCGTAAGCTGAATAGCTTTTGTGGTATGTGGTGCAGCAGAGGAATATCCTGCGTGTCCAGACCTCTCAGAGCTGGCAGTTCTGCCCGAGACAGAACTAGCTGCTTAGGTGTGGGAGAGGCGATGACTTAAGAGGTGTCTTAGCAAAGCACTTTAAGCTACTACAAATGTTGAAGCAAACAACCAAGCTGAATATACACACACTCGCTGTACTCCAGCCAAGTGACTTGCTCTCCATCTTAAAGGACTTGCAAGCTAACAAGAAGATCATGGATTTTCAGTGCCTCATGCTGTAGCTTTCTGCCCCCACCGGAGGCTGCAGCCAGCAAGGGTTTTATGACTGGATCTCATCCAGTTTGTCTTGGAAGAAATCTGTATCTCAGTATCGTCTTATGCTAGACGTGATCACTAAGGACTTTCCCTGCACATCCTTGGGAGCAGCTTCTCTCTTAATTACCATCACCATTGCCGTTTCGCTCTGTGCTAATGAAACCCAGCCCACACCTACCACTGAGTGCTTGGGACCAGCAGCTCTCGGAGTACCTTTATTTGCGTCTGCAAGACACGTGCTGACTTTGTTGCTTCTGCAGCATGCCTGTTAGCATGGCTGAGCTGGATTTCCATCTCATTGAGGTCCCCTTCCATCTTCTTCTATTCCTGCTCCGGGCTTCAGAATCAAGGGTGGACTGCAGTGAATCTATGGTGCGTTGCTGATTTCTCCTGATTGTGGAATAACATAAAAAGGACATGAAGGGTGAATGGAGTATTTTTCCTCTCTGCACAGGAAGGTAGAACTACATGCAACAGCACTTCACTTTCTGAGTGTGTCTCACTGCCAGAAATAGTGTATTTCTGAATGGCATGCATAGCACAGGTTTCTAGTGCCTCACTGCCATCTAACTGGCTGGTGTGCTTCACACTCTCAGCTAACTCCTGATCTGTAAGCACCTATGGCCTCCTTCTCCCATGTTTCCTTTGGCAATACTGGAGCAAGGAGTTCTCTCAGATCTCTTGTAAACCCAAGCAAGTACAGGTTTGAACCTTACAGGAAACACTTCAAGCTTAGCAGTCACCTACCAAGATATTTACTGAGTCATTTACTGGGGTGTTTCACATCTCAGCCTTTTTATGAAAGCAACAGTGTAGGGGATTAATGAAACTGAAGGTAGGCAGCTACATTCTAAGCTAATTACTCTAGGTGCTCTTTAGAGTAAATGGCATGTGTAAACTACAATTTATTGTGTCTTAAAGCAGACGTTGAAACACATTTCTTATGCTCAATTACAAGGGGAGTAATTCAGGGATAGAAACCTGTGTTACAGACATCTAAAGTTAGGAGAGATTAAGCCCACCCTAATTAACAGCCTGGTCCCTCTGTGAAAGGCAGCTTAGTGCCTTTGAAGATGGCAAAACAGATACAGACAGGTGCTTAATTGCCTTAAGTCTGTAACAGCCAAGTCCTACGATGAAAGTTTCGCTCTCTTACACCCAGGAGGTAATGCAAAGCACAGAATATGACTCACACAGGGAAACATTTCTCCCACTGCTGGCCAAGTTTTGCTGAAAGAGTAGGAGTTCTGGGAAATCACCGAATCAACAAGGAAAACCTTGAGGGCCTTATTGCTTCAGCAAGATACTGAACTGTGCCCTAGAACAACACAGCGCGCCTGCTTTTTTTTTGCTGAACAACTAACAGCAAAACACTCATAACAAAGCTGAGGCAGAAGGCACTGGTTAGGATAGCTAGTCCTGCGATCTCTGTAATCCCGACGTCTGCACAAGACAGTGTCTGAAAGGGCCGAAACATTACTTGTTTTTAAACAATTAATACATCAATCCTCGCGTCTACAGTAGCCAAGTGAGCCTTGGACTTCCCCTTCCTTATCCTTTACCCTATCAACAACAGTGACGTGGTTCTTGGATTGAGTGCTGCAACACAGACTAATTCGAGGCCAGAGTTTTCTAAAGAACTGCACACACACACATTATTGAAAATCTGGCCCAGCGTGGCATAATTTAAAGTGTGTCACTCTTAAGATTAGAGTTTGTGCTAGGTGGGAGGGGAGACATCAATCCTCCTGTCATCTAATTGTGTTTCATTTTTCCTGTTTATCCCTCTGACCTGCAAGCTCCTCTCCTTTTACATTCACACTTTCTGTACCTCTGCAATCCTCACCGCTTACCCAAACGGTGTACACAGAATGGCAAGCTCCTCACCATCCTCCCACCATCAGTGTAGCTATGACTGCACAAAGTAACTAAATGCAGAGGTGACGACTGCCTTCAGGAAGCATAGGTTTGAGCCCCACTGAGGTAGTTCTGCTGATTTTGCCTGTGGTTCCCCTTGGGAGGCCAAACTAGGGGATAGGAGAAGGCAGCCCTCTAGACCTGCTTGTCTCAACACTGTAAACACACAGACTTGGCAGCTCTTGGTCTCCTCTGACTCTGGTTGTGCCTGCCAGTTGTGTTACTGCTGCTGTGTATGATGGGCTTACATGTGTGCTGTCACGAGGGAACTGAGAGGAATATTTGAACTACGAAATGGTAATGTGCTAGGACTACCCTTTGGCAAATAATCAGAGCTGCCTTGGTTTCTGGTACAGACAATGTCTGCATGGGCTGGTGTTAACAACCAGTGGTGCATTTGGCTGGTTTGGGTCTTGAGAATATTTCTCGTCTTTTGAGATTTTCTCCTTAAAAAACATGCTGCTTCCTGCACGGTACCTTATATTTTCCATTTCTTCCTCCTTTTCTGTCAGTTTCCTTTCAAACTCTGCTTTAAGCTGAGAGAGTTCAAGCTGAAAACGAAGGGTCTTACTTTCTTCGTGCTCCAAAGCTCCCTGAAATAGAAAGCACCAAGAGCTTGCAGGCCAGGAGTTGCCATTTTATTTTATTTTGCTTTCAAATCACAACCCCCTGCACAAAGATGATCCTTTCACACTTTTCTTCCCGTTCCCAATAGCACTGTTTTCTCCCTGCCTCTCTCTCCAGGCAAGGACATGAGCGGCTTACATGGCACAACGAGGCATTTATTTGCCTTCTAATGCAAGTTGGCAGCTAGAAAACTGAACAGCAAGCTCCTTGGAGGACAAATTGTCAAAGCAGTCCATGGCCCTCAAAAAAACCACCTTAGGCCCTGCCTGTGCGGTTTTGATACCAACAGACTCTGCTCTGCACCCCTGTACAGACACCCCCCCCGGAAATTCACAGGCTCGTCAGGGATAGGCAAAAGCTAAAGCAAGATTGTTGTTGGGAGGGTGAAGGGGTCCCCACATCCCCCAGCTCCCAAAGATCTCTCCGAATTATGAAGTGTTGAAAGCCTCACAGTTATACAATCTTATTAGGCAACACCACTTCACGGAAAAATGAGGCATCAGCTCTGTATGACACAATGCAAAAATACTCTGTCCGCTCTTTCCAATTAACATGAAGACAAGTCTGTGAAACAGGGGCAACTTGTTCCTATGTCTTTGTCCTTACACTTCTCTCATATATGGAAGTCAAGAACTAAGCTGACAACAGCTCACAGTGAAATAACAGGACCTCGGACTTCCAGGTCTTGCATAAGGCAGGCTCAGTGGCATTCTCGCACCAAGCAGGGAAGACAAGCACAGAAATGAACGCCGTAGATTTTGGAAGTGCTTTTTGAAGGGTAGAATGGCACAGACTTGGCTACGCTTCCCTGTAGAGATGATGGAAACAGAGTGGAGGCTCTGAAGGCAAAGCTGTACAAAGTCCCTGCTAATCTGCGGCCATCATGCAGCAGCTGCAGGTCAGTCGAATGCACACTTCATGCCAAGGAGCCACAGCGTATCAACGGGAACAGCATCCAGAAGTACTGTGTCACCAGTGGTGACTACCAGAGACCCAAATTCACAAGGAAGGGAGAAAAATCTGCATTAAACCATTTCTTTCACAATTAAAATGATACATCACCACTTTACTTTTGTTACTTCCTAATGTCGCTGAACTTTAGGAAGCCATTCCACACAGTCCAGAAAAGTAAAGTGTGCCCCTCAGATCCCTCAAGAACCGATGTATTCTTTCTAGCAGGAGAATTTTATTGACAGAGCATAGAATCACTCTCCACATCTCAGAGCTGTGGAAGCATGCTCTTTCCTCTGCTCTGATCATGACACCTGTTTGTTTGGCTGTGAAATCCCTGCAAAGTATAAAGCATCCTGCAACAGACAAAAGAAGTTGCACAGCATGTAAGGATCCCTGTCTCTGGGTGGCGTTTGTTTTAGCAGGTATTATTTAGAGTACAGTTCCAAAGAAATGCAGCCTTCACTACAAACCCCTTGCTGTGTTGCTTCTAGCTGGCAGCACCTACACCCCTTCTTAGCTCTGCAATGCACCAAACTTCCAAAAAACTGACAATTTACCCAGTTAAGTGAATAACCAGGATTTCCAGTCGGCTTGTTCCGTATTGTTGGTTTGTTTCTGGCAAGTGGGATAAGTCATCCCTCTTGGATACGTGCATACTTGCCACTGTAGAAAAATCAATGCTAAATGTCTCTAACAAGCTCCTGCTGGAAGTCAAAGATTTTCTAAATGGCCTGTTTTCATTTGGTTTCCGAGACAGCTACCATTTTTTTAAAGCAGGCTGCAGTACCCAACTCAGTATCTGAGACCTTATAAAATTTAAAGTCATCAAGCGGTTTGTTGTCTTATTCTCAAAACCAGAAAATGGTGAATTTACTGTTGGAAACTAGACACTAGAAATATCTGATAGAACAGTGTAAGACCATAATTCTCAGCAGTTCCTGTTTCCTGAAAGAGTGAAATATTCTATGCCGAAGTGAGCAAGGGCTGGATTTACAAGAGGTGGGCAGAAGATTTCTGAGCTTCCTGAAAGGGAAAAAAACCCCAAAACCCAACAGCAAATAACCAAAACCTACAAGACAACTCCTTTGAAAGGGCCTCCACTGATGATCTTAGAGCTGACATCTCCAAAAATCACCAGTCACTTTTGAAAACGGTGGCTAGCAAGGCCAGGGGAGCTGGGTGCAGAGAGGTTGCACTTGCTAACAATAAGCACATCGGCTATGTTGATGGAAGGATGAAAAAGGAAGGAAAATCATGATAGAGACACCCTTTCCTGTTCCTTTCAGCTTTCTTTCCTTACCTCTGCTTCTTCCAGAGCCAGCTGAACTTCTGACTTCTCTTGTTCAACCTGCTTCTTGATTTTTTCTATTTCATGGAGGCTCTTGTTTCCTTCACTGATCTGATTGGTCAGATCAGAAATCTCCTCTGAAAGGAAAAGGACAGATGGATTTAGTGATCAGTGTCCCAAACAGACTGCAATCCCCAGAGCATGAATACAGGACCTGTGCCTCCAACTGCTACCTCAAGGGCTCCCCTGTACACAAGCACTGCCTTACTTCCAATTACAGCAACTTTTTTTACCTGACCAGCTTGAAGGCACAGACTTTCTTGTAAACGCTTTTTGGAGTGGTTTAGCTTTTTATCTGTGATCTGCAGGCTAGCAACACCGTGCTCTGCTTTGGGAGCTGTCTAGGCTCCATCCACTGCACCTCAGCCATCTGTCTTGGTTCCTCCCTTAAGACTGGCACCTCTGCCAGCGACCTTCACTGACAGCTGAGCAAAGGGAGGCCACAGCTTCCTTGCCAGCATCAGTGTCTCCAAGCAAATCCGAAAGCTTTGAAAATTCCTCTCCCCACAGCTGTTACAGGGCACCTGCCTCCTTCCAGCTGTCCACTGGTGTGGCTTTCACCCTGGACGTGGGGCCCAAATGAAGCTTACCTTGGAGGTTCTTGTTTTCCCGTTTCAATGTCTCCAGGTGGTCCAGTGTCTCCTCGTAGGCATTCTTCAGCTTGAAGAGCTCAGTGCTGAGGCCACGGGCCTCCTTCTGGGAAGCCTCCAGCTCAGCCTGTGACTCTTCATACTTCTGCTTCCAGTCATTGATGATCTTGTCAAACCCACGCTGCTTCTTGTCCAGGGAGGCAGCTGCTGAGTTGGCCTTCTCCAGGTCAATCATCATGTCTTCCAGCTCGTTCTGCAGCCTGTGCTTTGTCTTTTCCAGAGAAGAGCACTTGGCATTGGCTGCCTCGATTGCTTCCTCAGCTTCTTGCAGACGAGCAGCAAGCTTTTTCCTGACATGTGGGAAGAGACAGTGAAATGACTGAGAGCCTCTGCTGCCATGTTATCCAGAAAAACTGACACCAAACCAGTATCTCCATAAATCACTTCGCAACGGGAAGATTGGAAGGGGAAGGGAGGGGGAAATCAAACCCCTAGGGAGAAGGGACTACGACAGGCGAAAAAAACCATCTTAAATTATGGAAGCTGACATGTGGCAGATAATTTTTTGTGCGTGTGTGTGAATATTTGAAATTGAACTTTTGGACTTCAAGCAGGAACCTGCTAGATTTAACCAGGATGCGCTGGTTGTAAATTTTGGTAACACCTGGTGTAAATGAAAGTGTCATGCTGCTCCAATGAAGAGATATGAAACACAACCATCAATTAGGAGTCTGGTCACACCTTAGGCTTTTGTTCATAGATTATTTAGGTTGGGAAAACAGGGGGCTGGGAGTCCTGGCAATAATAGGTCCTGAAAAGAAAGGAGGGCCCAGAAAGTAGTAAGTGAAGGTGTGAGATAGAGCAGGTGTACTGGAAGTGGGGTAAGATCCTGCAGATCAAAGATGTGTGCAGACAGATGCTGGAGATGCTCAGAGACCTTGCCCAGTAACACCTGCGACTGGTAACTGTGCGTGGCTGCACAGCACAAGCCAACATGATTTTCTGCCTTACCTTCCTGGAGCAGCTGTCACCTCCCTGTTGGAAAGGGAAGTGATGACCTAGGGAACGTAGCACTGGGCCGGGGCAAAGCAATGAGTGTGTGAGATAACCAAGTAGGGTAATCTAATCTTGTTAATTCTTAAATAAGCCCCAGTACCCATATCCACTACCCCATGGACAAGGACCCAACAGAAACATTGACCTGCTCAGGCAAAGAAAAGAACCGGAGAAGGGCAGCCACAAATGACAGCAATGAGACACAGAGCTTTTTCCAACCAGACTGCCCTATCTCCTCAGCACCCTAAGACCCAGGGAGCACAGTCCTCCCGGCTGAGGGCAGGATAAAGCTCCCGTAACCCACTTACTTGGCATCTTCCAGCTCCTCAGTTCTCTGAATGGCATCAGTCTCATACTTCGTTCTCCACTGTGCCACTTCCGCATTTCCCTTGGAGAGAGCCCGCTGCAGCTCTGCCTTGGCTTCTTGCTCCTCCTCATACTGCTCCCGCAAGAGATCACAGTCATGCCTAGCTGCTTGCAGGGCATGAGCCAGGGCATTTTTGGACTGCAGGGATATAAAGGTTACAGCATTGCAGGGTTACCTACAGCAAAACCCAAAGAAACAGCTCCTAGAAATTCAAATGGGGGCTTAAGCCTTTTTTTCTTTTTGCCTCTGGCCTTGGCAGTCCAGGTCAAGTGAGGTAAGAAGTGTTTGAAGTCATCCCTAGCTGGTGACATGCTAAGGAAGCTATCAAGACTGAAGATAACCTAACATCTCCAAACTTTTAAGATGCAAGATTTGAGATTTTGGCTATACTACTGGGTAAGTTTTATTTAGCAATTATGGACGGTGATTATTTTCCCAAAATCTTCTCCTGTGAATTGCCTAAGTCAGGGGCAGGAACTTTTATCAGTACAATTACCAGGAAGCATTCTCATTCCTGTGTCTCATTTCAGCTTTTATCCAGGCTACAAATTAAGATGAACAGATTTCCACATTCCATCTCAATGAATGGGACACAGTCAAAGCATTACCTTGGTTTCTTCTTCTAGCTGTCTCCTAAGTTCTTCAATCTGTTGTGTAAATGATGTCTTCCCCCGGGACAACTGACTTATCAGTGACTCTTTCTCTTCAAGCTGTCTTACAAATTCACCTAACACAGGATTTAACAAAAAAAAAAAAAAAAAGAAAAAGGGTAAGACCAGGAAATTACAAAGTTCCAGCCAAAATCAAAATCCTCCCTGTCCAATTCTGCCGAGGAAAAGAACTAGTAGTGATTGCGGCCAGCCTCTTGTGAGTTTCTTCCAAAGTCATGACTATCAGACACTTCACCGGGACAGTTTTCCTTAGGTATTTGTTTGGGTTTTTTTTCTGGTTTACTGTCAAAACTTGGATTTTCGTTCAGCTCATGGGTCAGACTGATGCTTACTTTCACGTGGTAGCTGATTTTGTTTATGTTTTCCTTCACTATTTTACGTTATTTTTTCCACGGACTTCTTTTCAGAGGGCTCCAAAGCACCCTGAGAACCTCACAATGACCAGTGTACAGAACAGAGGGATACATAAGGAAAACTTCATTTATCACAAGAAGGGCCTCACTGCAGGGAAGAAACCACAGCCCCAGAGGACTACATAGAACTGAGATGCAAACAGACAAGAAATGAAAAATATATTTTTGAAAATATACAGAACAGTGATATCTGATGAGGATGCAGAGATTAAATAGTACTACTCTGGCTAAAAAATGGTAGCAAGCACTTGGAGGACACATGGTATTTTTGGCTGGATGTAAGTATCTTCTGGAGTCCAGTGCCCAAGGTCATACTGAGGAAGATGGTATTCACACAGACAGCAGCAGTATGCCAACTCCTTTATCTTCACCCTAGCACTGCAAGATAGATGTACACGTCCTTGTTCCTGAAATTGGGTACCTAGCCAGCCCACTCGTTTCAGCTCACGAAACGGTACTGCAGTATGCTGGTATATATGATTCTAGGCTTGTTTTAAAAGCCAGTCAAAGGCAAGGTTGTCCCCACACACCAAGCTTATAAAAATACTGAAGATGTGGAAGTCAAAAGCCACAAAACCACTGCTTCATTCAGCAATCCTAATCCAGCCACCTTCAAGCAGAAGCCATTGCACAAGACATTTCACTGGCACAGTGCCGAGACACACTTGACAGACTGCTTCCCAGGGACTTATCTTAGGCTGGACACGCACATACCATTCTCGCTCTGGAGTTTTGTCTTCTGAGTAGTGAGGTCATTCATGAGGCGAGTCATTTCCTCCAGTTTAGTTTTCGTCTCGTTCAGATGGTCTTCATAAGTGCGACAGAGTTTCTCTGCATTTGCCTAGCAGGGATCAGGACACAAGACATACAAAGCTGTAGCCTCTGGAGAGGCTTTTTTTGTTTGCCTTTCAGCAAAGTGGCAGATCGCAAAGATACAAACACCACAGCAGCAGAGCAAGGAATAGTAGCCCTGCGCTGACAGTCCCAGGCTACGGGTCCCCCCATCAGACCACCTTCCCCATTTGTTTTCCCTGAAATGCCTTCTGAACAGAAGCACCAATGTAAAAAGAATCTGCTAGAACTTCACACGCAACCACGTGTCTATGAAGATCAGGCATAAGCCTCCTCATAATTCCTAGATGGGAAAATCACTTGCAATGAAAATTGCTTTACTGATTCTGCTTTAATTGCCATTTATCATAAACTGAGATTGATGACAGCTTTCTAACTCTCAGAATACTGAAACTTCTTTTCTTCATTTGCACTGTAAGAACTCTGTGGAGTGCTCTGAAAGCTACCAAGATTATCCACTCAGGAAACAAAACCCACAGCTCAGCCACAGGAAATAAAAATACACGTGGTGGTCATGCGAGCCTTGGCTTTGCACCCTGTGCTAACACGGGTCAAAACCGTGAAGCAAGGGCAGGGCCAGAGAGGACTCTGCTGAGGATGGGAGGTATCCAGCCCTGGATGGCATCACCCCAGTTGTCAGCGGCCTGGGGGAGCGCAACGTGAGACTTTTGTGCTCTGAGACATACAGACACACGGGTATGCCTGGGCTGGGGTGTCACTATGCATTTTAGATGGGACATCTTAATTGCTGCCCCATTTCCAGGTAAGAAGGGTTATACCACTAGCTGAGGAAGGCAGGGACACTGCACATAAGCACCCTCAGATTGCAAGACACCACCTTCTAAAAGACTTCAGCCCTACCTAAGGGAAGCCTTAGGACCCTTACTTTTCCCTTGACCATCTGCTCCATGTTGGATGACAGGTCATCCACTTCCATCTTCAGCTCGCTTTTCTCCTTTTCCAGTTTCTGCTTGACCCGCTGCAGGTTATCCAGTTGCTCTCCCATCTCAGCCACACTGTCTGCATGCTTCTTCCTCAGGGTGGCAGCCGTGGCCTCGTAGTGCAGCGTGGCCTCTTCGAGGTCCCGCCGCAGCTTCAGGAACTCTGCCTCACGCTTCTTGTTCATCTCCAGCTGGGCCGCTGTGGCTCCCCCAGCCTCCTCAAGCCGCTCACTTAATTCCTCCAGTTCTCGGGCCAAATCCGACCTCTGCTTTTCCACCTTGGCTCGAGCAGCTCTTTCTGCTTCCAGCTCCTCTTCTAGTTCTTCTATACGAGCCTACCAAAGAGACACGAGCACCTTTGGGTCACCTTCATGATGATTCCCACTGGAGTACCTTGCAGCACCTTACAAATTATTAAACCCCTGCCAGCCCACACTTTACGACACAGGTGGAAGCCCAGCAACTTGCCCATTTATGCCAACAGATCAGGTCTTGAGCTCTGTAAGAATGATGAGTCACATCTTTCTCACAGCAGATTGCTCTCCAAGCTCTAGCTCAAGACACTTAGGTCAAGTGCACCGACCTTATACTCATGTACATGAGATCAGTTGAATTACACAAGAGACATCACTTGATAGTAGGAGTACCAACAACAAATTGTTACCGAAAGGGAGGGACTCTTTGTTCCCTTTCTAAGAGCTCTGTGACTGAAGTAACTTCTCTCTAGGAGTGTTAAGACAGGATTTCAAGTACAGCAGTGTGTAGAACTGTATGAGTATTCACTGGGAGCAGACTTCTTTTATGAAATGGGTTTTTTGACCAATCTACACATCCAAGTGATGGAAATGTACTTTATTTACAAAAAAGCAGAGCTTGTATTTTTGGATTAAGACATTTTGTTTGGACTGTGCTGACTTCTTTTGGCCTTTTAATTTCTGTTGAAAGTTTTCTATGCATTTGAGCCCTTTCCCTAAATTTCAAATCCTCCCTTATCACTGCTGAACTCTTCCCCAGCATTTACCCTCAGCTCCATGGTTTGGAACAATATTATTTGCTTAAAACAAAACACCCACACCTTTCTGTCTTGCCTGAAACCACTAGCATTCTGTGGTCACATGTCATGCAACTGGGAAGGAACCACTATAGAGTGAGCATCCTAAGGGGAAAAGGCATCAGTCTGGGAAGCTACGGAGTTGCACCACTTTGGGTCTTAAAGCTGAGCTGCAGCTAGACATGAAAAGTCTCTGCAAAGCCCTTCGGCAAAGCACAAAGAGAAACTCCTCCCAGGATACATGAGAAAGTAGTAAGCTGACCTGAAGCTCCTTGATCTTCTTCTGCAGCTGCATCACTATAGCTTGTTCATCTTCTATCTTGGAATTCAGCTGGCTCATTTCAAATTCTTTCCTGCCACAGAAAGGAAAATCCTACTGTGACAATTTTCCATGTAGTTTCAAGTTAGGCTTTTGTAATTTTTAGAGTTGTTCCATAAAACTTCTAATGTATCTAAAAATGAAAGCAATCCTCATGTATTGCTATTTGCATGAAAACACATCTTCCTCTGAGCAGCAGTTTTCAAGTCAAGATTGCATGCATTTGTGCAATTATATTTCTGGTTCTTTGTGTCATACAAAAGTAATGTTATTTTCAGACTCAATGGAAAAAATGTATTTCAGAGTCAGGTCTTTGAGCAATGCTGTCATAGCTAGTTAGGATGAACAACATCTTAGACTTCCTTCAGCTTTATACTGTAAACAATGAAAAACATAAATAATAAATGCTGGAAAGTGTAATGAATTCTAATGTTTTGGGTATACTGTGCACAAGTAAGAGCGATTTTCCTTCCCTCCGTGGTTACACACTCTCTCCTCATGGAATTTTCTTTTAACCACCATCAGAGCAGGATAACACACCTGAAGGCTCTCAAAAAGTAGTGGTAACTGTACTGCTTTATTTTGTACAACACGAGACTCTTACTTTTTTAGCTTTTCTTCCATCTGCAGTTTATCATTCTCCAAGTCCATGACACTCTCTTGGGTCAGCTTCAAATCCCCTTCCAGTTTGCGTTTTGCCCTTTCCAGATCCATCCTCACTTTCTTCTCTTGTTCAAGTGAGCCCTCAAGCTTTAGGAACAAAGTCGCTTATTAAATATATTGAACACAGATGGTTTACAACAGTCAGATGTATGCTGAACCCAGTTTTGTGCTGAGCTTTAGCAACTTGCAAAGCAGAAGTACTTAATTATAAGCATCCTATTTTACATTTTTTGTTTCCTAGCACCCAGTGGGCATATGGGCTAAAGAAATAGAACATAAGGGTTAGTCCACGCTTCACATTTGTGCAAGATTTACAGTTCTCTTAGTAGCGAAGTTCTGTTTGACTTTGTGCCAGTTACACTGCAAATTCTCTCGTTCTCACACTCCTTTGGAAGGCTGAACTGCACAGATAAGGTTTTACAGTGTTCCTTTTACAGAGAGTACAAGACTGCATTTCTAAATCCTCGATCATCTCTAAAAGGACAGGAACACATTTCAAAGATTTGCAATATTTCAGACTCATGAAAACTGTACATGGTGGACAAAGTAGCCTGGGAAACATGAAGGCAAAGCCAGCTTACATCATCCACTTGCTGTTCCAGCTTCACTTTAGCTTTGCTCAGCGTGTTGACTTTGTCCTCCTCTGCTTGCAGGTCATCCAGAACTTGCTGATGAGCTTCCTGCAAGGACTTTTTCTCCTTAGTAAGTTTGCTGATATTCTCATCCAGAGTTGCCATTTCTTCTGTCAGATTTTTCACCTGTGTGAGACAGCAAGATGTATTTGTAAGACTCTGAAGCAAGGGATTATCATAACCTGGCTCAAATGACTGTCTGAACTGAGCTTGTATGCAGGAAGATGATGGAAGGAAAGGGTTCTCCCCCCTTAGTCTCTTGTGGCTTTTTGAGTGAAACTGCCTTCAAAGAAGCCAATGTGTGCCAGTTTTTGTTGTGGGCTTTAGTACATTCTTTCAAATGTACTAAATTCTTCCAGTGTCATTCCCCTTGTGGTGGACTCCAGCACCTGGGAGAAGCAGGACATGAGTTTTAAATTTACAGACTGTAAGAAGAAGACCTGGAAGAACTTGGTTACAGCAGAAAATTTTTTACTTAAAAATGCCCAAACTAGACATAATTATTTAACTGAATTGCAGCTTCAGAAAAAGGGAAACTTAGGCTCAGAGTTAACAATTTTCCCTCAAAAAGAGGACCCGGGAAACTACA
>NW_010234172.1:55276-55784 GCF_000690775.1 Eurypyga helias | reverse complement strand
TCCCTCTCCAAGACAGCTGGAGACTGTAATATGTAATAAATGCATAATTGCATTATGAATGCAATTCAGCCTCCTTCTGGTACAATCAGAAATAAAGGACTAAATAGGCAGGTATTTCTGACTTCTCAGCTGGCGGCGGTAGGCGAGGCGCGCCCAAAGCCTACGCACCCTCAGCAGGATTCCTGGAGTGCCGCCGAGTCGCAGCAGACGCCGGGAAACGGGAGCTTGCTGGCATCAGGGTGCACACGGTTAGGGGCACGGCAAAGCCGCCGTCAAGTACACGGTGTAGAAAACCAGAGGTGATCTCTGAGGCCTCAGCAGTTCAGGAAGAAGTGACTTCCAAACAGGTTACGTCAGAGAGGGAGAGCACGAACGCTTTTGTGCCGTTACAGCTAACGGCTGTTTGCACAGACCTGTGTAAGGGGACAGCTACTAACACAATGCAGTTTGGGCGTGCCTAGCGTGCAAGTCAGGCCCATGACAGTGCAGCAGGCAAACTGACAAAACA
>NW_010234172.1:39570-55266 GCF_000690775.1 Eurypyga helias | reverse complement strand
GTGGCTACTTCAGTTCCCAAACCCCAGAAGAATCTCCCAAAGCGGTATGTGTTTGTTCATTCTGCTCACCTTCTCTGCTTTACAGCAGCAACGAGGTCTGGCCCTGAGAACATGGAGAACAAGCTGTCTCCGTTAGCTGAGGAGGTCTCATCGCTCGAGCTGGCAGAGTCCCCTTGCGTACCAGACCAGCTGTTTGTCACATCACTGTAAGACAAAGTTGTGTTAGTCCCTGTATTTACGGTGCCAGCCCCAGCCCGTGCTCCCGCGCTGGGCGACAGCTCAGAGCACAAAGACGTTTCAGTACTTCACAGGAGGTACTGTAACGCAAATATTTCCAGTTACTGAGCCATCACATCAACTGCTTTCTGGGTTACAGTCGCTTTATATGCTTTCTGCCAAAATAACGAGGGGAGTCACAAGCGCGCCTCGGTCAAGAAGCGCCAAGCGATGCTTGGGTTTGGAATCACTGAGCACCCGACTCTGTCGCTGCAAAACGGAGCCAGAACACATCCTTGTCCCCCTGGTTTGAAGCTAGTTTGAGTCACAGCTGTCACATCAGGGACAAACGGACAGGATCAATTCTGGTTTGGAGGAGATCAAGAACTACGGACGTACCTGCTGTAAGGTACCTGCCGTATAGCAGCAGGGTAAGTAGCTAAAACCTGGAAAGCTGAATTCAGTCAGGGACTGCAACTTCGACAGCATCGCATTTCATCAAAACTAGGTCTTAAAGGTTTTCAAAACACTGGAAAGAAATCCATTCTGAACGAACCTGTGCTATAAATTCCTTACTTCCTCTGTTCGAGTCCAAGCTGGAATACATCCCACCCTGAAGGCGGCATCAGACAAATGTCAGTGCCTCAGTACCAGCGGAGCGGGACGGGCTCAGCTTTCTCTTGACACAATGATGCGGCAGCAGTTGGACAACACACCCCCGGTATTCCCACATTCTGCCAAGTCTGAGCGTAAACCAGACCCCGGTACAGCAAAGATCGGCAGCCTGTCTAATCTCTTACCCCTCTGTGAAATACTCGGGAAAGGGCCAGGTTTTGTGAGGATCATCGGGAAGAGGCCAGTTGCCACGCGTGTGGCTCGGGCGGCGGACGTGCTGCGCTTGCCGTTTCTGCTGCATAGCCTGGTTGACGCCAGCAACGTAGCGGGCGAACTCTGGATCGGAGCCAACTGAACAAAAGAAACCAACAAGTCAGTTGCTGACGCTGGGCTGTTTCTGCTGCAGTTATCCCCCGCCTTTAACCCCTGAGGCTTGACCAGACCCCGCAGCAGAAAGCAATTCCCTCGCTGAGCGTAACGGGCAGACGACAGCCGATGCCTTGTCGCGGAGCAGCCAGGAACACGGATGGAGGTGTGTCTAACGAGGAGATGCGCACCGGCCGTACGTGGGGGGTAACAATGCTGACGTGAGGCACACCTGCCCCTCGCTTTCCCGCGGGAAGCCATGTTTGTGACTGTCCTCATGTCTATACCCTGAAAGGCCCAACATCCCCTCAGCAGCCACTTCGGAATCAGAGCCTGTGCGTTTATCCAGGCTCAGAGAAAAGGCCCTACCGACTGCTGCAGTCGATTCCAGACTGCAACACAATGTCCAGCTCTCACGTTTTCCATGTTAAGAACCTGCTTGCTTCGAGCAATCGGAATCTCAGACCAGTCATATTAGACCACACAGCCCAGAAATCACCTACTTCTAGACAGACTCGGTAACAATTCCGAAAACCTGACCATGAACTGCAAAGTATTTCAGAGCGAGACTGGTATTGACAGCAGAAAGCAGTAATTCTTAAAACCAGCAACTCTTCCATTCCTCAAGGGCTCCGTGTGTCCCAAGCCTCGGGCAAGTGATACACATCATCTTGGGCAGACACAGCACAAGCCTTGACCCAGGAGTGTTCCAGCTGACCTGGGCACCCCCCCACATATTAAGAAGAACCCTGCTTTGAGTCAGCGTCACTGACCTGCCACAGCTGCTGCTGCCTTTTCTTTTCCCCATGAAGGAAAACTTTGCAGCCTCGCTGGATTTACGGAAAATGTCCAGAGTACATGCGCAGTAATACAGCGGGAAGCACAGAGCTGCTGGCTTCTGGGCTCAGTTTAAGAGTGGAGACTGAGGAACATCCAACAGGCATGCACAGCTCGGAAAGCAGAAGTCAGTCCTCCGCATGACAGCTTCCCTACATTCAACTCAGCTTTTAGCAGTTCCCTCATCTTCCTTGGGCACATTTGGAAAAGAGCTCTGCTGTGCTTTGCTGGATGCAAACTGAAACGACAATGAAGAACAGAACATTGTTCCTCTACGTTGTTTCTTACATAAAGACAGGATGGAGCTGTACAGAAACACAGTACCCCCACTAACGCCTGTTCTCTTGGAGAAACACATCTTTCTGTCAGTTTAGGGTGAGGCTGGAAGCTAGGGAGATCCTCAGATCTATGGATAGATTCTAGATAAATTCTCAAGGGCGTCCAGGTTTTTTCCTGTGGATAGATTACCGTTATATTCAAACTAGCAGGCTGTGTTAATTCTGACCTCAATAAAAACGTATCAGGTAAACAGCCCTTCAGCAGGTATGTTTGGGACTTCATTCTCTCAGGTCTGTGACCTCATTCACAACACCTGCAGGTACCAACATTCCTTCTACCAGTCCCTACGGCAACAGCCCTTCATCAGGTCCTTACAGATGATACAAGTAGTGTGAAACGCTTTTCTGGTGGCTGGTCGAACCTTTGGTGTGAAAAGCCATCAATGTTATAAATACTTAATTAGCAGATTTGCATCTGGAAAGGCATCACATGCAGTCTCCACAAATATTCATCAGAAAAGTACTGATGTTTGTTTCAAATGCCCAATGTAGAGAGTCCTAAAATTTGGAAATGAAAGGGTGTTGCCCGTTTTAAAGCTTTCTGTACCATACTAACTAGAACTTAAATTGCAGATTCCTGCATCACAGCTCAAACTTGCAAGTTATATGAAGAGAAGTTATCTTTCCCAGGGAAAAAAAGATCTATGTGATTGGAAGGTTTTGCTTTTTTAAACCCCAGATCTGTGGAAAATAATGCTGACTTCTCACTCAACAGTTAAAAATATGTATCCTCATCCACAGAGCACCGTTTGTTAAATTGGCCAAGTCACCTTTTTGGAGTCCTTGATATTCACCCTATCAAATGGAAGAAAAGAAGTAGCTTTATGTTTCTGCAGTATTTTCCTTTCAATCTGCCTAATGGATTCAAAATGCCAAAAATGCCAGTCCTTTGTAGAAATGCATATTCTTCCCTACAAATACATTTATTTGGAGAAAATCATGTCACCTCTCCTTAAAGTTTGTGATAATCCTTAAGTATATACCATAAGTAACTAAGATTATGCTAACTCAGACTTTACAATTAAAGAAACTTGTGATGATATAACTGATGCCTGTTCTTGCCTTATAAACTCCACTGATTTACAAAGAAAACAGCTGTCAAAATGGTGAGTCAAACGAGCTTGTCTGAGATGCCTACCCAGCCCTAACACACAGACACGTGTGGGAATCAGACTCATGGCTTGATAAAAGGTTTTCCTGTTCTAGTGCTGCCTCCCTCCAGGCAGTTTTCATAAATGCATCCCACAAAGTTTCTGTAGGGATGTTCCAGGCCAAGAGAAATTATATTTACGAGGTAACAGATTTGTAAGGTGTTCCTTGCACTACTGCCAGAAGAACTCATTAGTCTCCTCCTAGACTCTGCAGTTGGTTTCAGAGTCTTCAGCTATCTGCTTATGGCTGCAGCATTTCATCTCACTTCACCTCTGACCATCACCCCTCTACACTTACAGTTTATGCTGGCAAACCACATGGCGCCTGCTCTTTAGTCCCTAATCCTTCAGCATCCCAGCTTTTCACCCCACTAACAACGTAGAACAGGAACCAGTATGAGTCCCACGGCACTGCCCAGCAATGGAGGGGAAAAGCAGGGATATGGGAAGGATGTGATCTGGCTGTACCTCCAGACTGCGGGACTGGTACAGAGCAGGAAGGATCATTTGGGGAGAGGTAAAATACACAAGTTCAGGAGTCAACAATGGCTTTCAAGTTTTACACATTAATAGGAGGAACATCGTCTCTAAGTACCTGTCCCAGTGGTCCATAGGGGAAGGATGAGAACCACTGCAGCTGGGACAAGAAACAAGCTATTTGTTCACATTAGGATTTATTAATGAGAGTCGTTTGTACTTGAGTTCAGCTTCTTTTAAAAAGAAGAGAGGCACAAATACAGATACCTGTTTGCCCTCATAGGCACCGTAGGGTCTGGTGGACAGCACTGAGAAATGAGAGTTATCGCTAGCACTACCTAACGGTACTCTGCAAACGGACCCATACAAAGAGCAGAATAAGGGAAAAGCCACACACCTGCAGGGTCAAAAGGCAGGATTTCTCCCAACATCCCGAACACTCCATCAGTTTGGTCACGATTTGGCCATGTATTGTTTCTAGGTCCTTGGGGTTTCTGCCCTAACATCTCTGACATCATGTTGTCCATATAGCTGCTCACAAGACCCAAGCTGTACAAATCGGAGCTTAAATCTGAGAAGCCAGGATTGTTCCACTGGTTAATGTGAGAGAGCCCAGCTCCAACAGCCTGGGCTGGCTGCTGTGAGGAATTAGTCAGCCATTTGGCAGGTACGCGCTGCTGTGGTCCAATGGGTTGAAGCAAGTGTTGGTAATACTGCATTTGCTGCTTTTGTGACTGCTGTGGCTGTGACAGGCCTTGCTGAGAAGGATGCAGCGGTGCGTGAGACACAGACTGCGGCTGCTGTTGGACTGTTCCTGATTTTTGTTCTGTTGCTGTAGAGGATGCGACAGAGTTCCTTCTTTTCACCATCGGAGAAGTCTGCTGGGATTTGCCCATGTTAAAACCAGACAAGAAGTCTATAACGTCTTGCATTTCTTGGTCAGTTGGCAAATTCATACCTTTGTCATCCTTGCTGTCATCCGGTTTGAAGAAGTTGTCCCGTCTTTCAAGTAGAAACCCGTTCACTAGCTGATTATTTGTGCTCTGAACTGGCTGCAGTGGATCTGTGGTCCTGGGAAAGTGACCAATGTTCAAAATGCTCTGTAACCGTGCATCGATGTTAGCGGGCATTTTCGCTTTCTCCTCCGAACTGGAGCTTATGAAGACATTTTTGGAAGGCGTGCTGGGGATTGAGTAACTTCCAGCATTACTTGCACTGGTACAGGAAGTTTTTTTTGTAAACCGCGACGTCAGTTTTGAGAACGTCTTTTGCAGACCCCCTGAAGATTTACTTCCATTTCCGGACGGCATGTCAACTTGATTCCCGAAGTCTGAGATTTCCCGCTGTAACTGGATCTGAATACAAGGCAAAGCTTGCTCCCTGCATCAACAAAAACACACGTATCAAACCACCCAATACATAAGCGAGCCTGTGCTTTGGAGGAAACTGTGTATTTGGGTAATCGCTAGTGGAGGAAACAAAAGCAGACTGCCAAGTTCATCAGCTACTTCTGTGTCACGATGCAAGTTATCAGCAGTATTTTCAACACCATTTAACTACTTTCCATTCCGTAAGAAATTTCAGTTGTGCTTCAAGACCCAGAGGCAGACTAACGTAATATAAACCAAGTATTTCTGTAGGAGAGCCACTTTTCACACTTAGATAAGCAGCTGGTTTGCTTTAAAGACTGCCCTACCTCTGCATGTACCCACAGGGTACCTGTGTAGATTACCAATGTCTGGCTCTCCCTCTGACTACTGTTCTCCCCTTCTGATGAACCGGGACAATCAAATTGCCCAGCACAGACCTCTCAACAGTGACGGCTTTGTTTAAACTAGGAGAGCAGTGCATGAGGCTCAAGAGGAGATGTACCTTCCTTCCTTCCACCTGTGTATGTCAAACACAGCAGTATAGAGCACATCTACGAGTCCCAGGGTCTTCTCTGGATCCAGACTGCGCTGCAGCAAAGACATTGTCGCTGGGTCTTCTTTCAGACACCTGCAATCAGGAAGTTTCACTTAAAACCAAACATTTTTGCTCTTTACATTGAAGAGTGTTACCATGCTAGTCAGATAATCAGAGGCCTACCAAAACACACCACTTGTGCCCCTACAGAGGTGCAGCTAACAAAGGCAGCAGAACTTGTGAATGCCTCAGGGCTCCCAAGGGCTGCACCTGCAGCCCCAGTTTCTCTCTGCTGCTCAATATACAGCTGCTCTAACTGTACAATGAGGAGTCGTGTCATTTATTTTAAAAACGCGGTTAATGAGCAGCTCTGCTGCTGAGCAGGCATAATTCAGGCACAGAGTAAGAAAAAACAAATCCACAGAGACAGACACCAAGCCCGTATCTGGTAAACGGCAAGAACACACAACTCTAGTGCGTGGGGGCGCGCGGGACTCCGACGCTAAGAACCTCCAGCCTGACATCCCCTGGGGAAAAGGATTCAGCGGATCCAGCAGTCTGGGGGAGATTTTACAGAGCTGTGAAGATGCAGGATTTGTGAATTGTCCTCATTAACGGCTCAGAATTAGGCCTGAATCTGAGGTGAAATCAGAGTAACTCATACCCAAATCCCAGCAGATCTGCCGGGTCCCTGCGAACCCGCGGCAGAGCGAAGAGGCGCTCTCAGGGTGCATCAGCAGGCGGAGCTCTGCCAGAGCGCAGAGCCCGGCACACGCTGCCTGCTTCAGCTCTGCCCTCAGAGAGCAATTTACACAAAGAGAACAGAGGAGGGCCAGTTTGTGCTCTGTAGAGGAGCTGAAGATGGATCTGGGGAAACAGACTATCAGTTCACTTCTGGACAAACCATGGGTACCATCAGTGACAGGCTCAGATGAATGAGCTGCGCTGTACTGACACTCCTGACACTCAAGTACGCCGAAGACAGAAAGGAAGCATTCTAATTCCAAATCACTGTCTCCAAAGGGAAAAAGCCCTCACCTAAACCTCAATTAAACCTACCACTCTTCCCTAGGCAGTCAACTAAGCTGGTAGGAACAGCGTCTCGGACCAGAGCGTTGTGCAGTTCCCCACAGCACTTGCAGAAAGCGCTACAGCTCCCACGCTAATCTCATCTAGTTCCTGGCCATCCTGAGGGAACGGCTGTGAGGACCTGCCGGGGAGGAGCGTAACAGGAATACCGGTTTGGGGTTTTTTGGGGGTTTTTACCTTCTCTTTCATCAGCTGCCTCTCACTTTTCTTTAAAAGTATGGCTTAGTGCCCCAGCACTGCCACCAGCAGAGGCAGCACTGGGACGAGGACGGCTGAGGTACAACTGTCAGTGGCAGGAAGGGTGGTGTTCAAACAGCCCCACACCGGAACTTACAGAAGATACGCCATGGATAGCACAGTGTTCCATCTCCCATTGGCACTGCAGGACTTTTCCCCATATTTTTCAGTCACACCTATCAGTATAACCTCTAACCCAGTATTTTTATTTACCAAGTGGATGGAACTTGCACCACAATTCTGGATCCTTCTAAACTTATCTGAGGAGCATAGGCTTCTTTATTTTCAATCTGTGCTGTGTCCACAACCACCTAGCAAATGAGATGAAAGTAAAAGGGAAATTATTGTAAGAATTAGTTCTGGTTACTTCATCACCCCTGTAGTTAAAATGCAATAGTCTCACGTCCCTGCCATGCTACAGGTGCTAAAGATAACCAGATAAAACCAAATCAACTCACAAAATCACTGTAAGTTGATTTCTATTTTAGTATCTAGAAAAAGGAAAGGATATAAAACGATTAGTTTGATACAGTAACCTATGCTTCAAGGACTTCATTCTTCTCAATTACATACTGTAGGTACGCACCACTACGCAGCTGCCACCTGCGTTACCTACCAGCTGGTAGGTATCAATGGCTTCACAGAACAGCCCTTACAGTGGAGAGTTTTCATGCTATTACTACTTCAGGAGCTCCCAAACACCTACTTATCACAAGATTTTGCATTTAAACGCAGTGCATGGTATGATATGGACAAGCAGTATTCAGTCTGAAACCCTCCACACAGCTCACAATTCTTTACACACACACACCCCCCCTCCACCTCCTTTTAAGGTCAGAAAATCCCACACCAACATGTCTCTGTTTGGCCCAATGGAACCATCCCATTGTTCAACCCCTATTATGTAAGGGGGAAAAAAAAGTGACTGTTCAATCTGCTGAATTCTGATCCTTCTGTAAGACATCCTGAAGATATACAGTAGATGAAAGTCTTCAGAATTAACCTCCTGTCAAGAACCTTTCTTTGTATGGAACCGAGGAGGAATGGATTCACTTCAGCTTCATTTAAACTTTAACACCAGTGATAGCAAGTTCCATATTTGGTTTGTGCTTTCTGTTGTTGTCCAGTCTGCATGAGTTGGCCTTTTTGATCATTTCCATAATTTCCTATTTTGGTCATGCTGAACCAGCAGCTTTTTGGCAGCAGTCAGCAGTTCTTGCTTCAGTGACTAGCAGATTAGCTGTATCATTTATCCTTGAAATGGCAAAAGTCCTCCGGTATAAATAAGCCTCAGGGGATATATTACTGGCTTTTTCTGCAATCATCCTACACCGGTTCCACTTCCAACTGGTTGTCTCCTACTGGTTATGAAGAAATGGGAAATACGAACAGTGCTGAGAGTCTCTGCTCTCTCTTGCTTTAACAAAACCACCCAATGACACTTCACCCCACTTATTTCCCACCTTTTAGGTATTTTAGCCTAAGGCCTTAGTTTTCCTCCAGCTGACTCTGAGCATGCCCCTGAGTTTATTCAAACTTGTACGACATGTCTAAGCAGAGTGACAAAATCCACTCATGAAAATACCTCTCACTTAGTAACAGGGCAACTCCATTAGTTTTTTCCTTGTATTTGTACCATTTCAGTTTTAGGTAATTTGGTAATCTGTAGTTCAGCTATATTGCAGTTAGAATTGGGATAAGGAGAGATGAAGTTAAGAGTGATTTCTCTCAACTCCCACCAAAAATACTGTCTGCACCTCAGACCTGTAAGCAAGAACCGAAAGTCTGATTTGTGCAGACCTGATCAGCTTCTGGTAGTGGTGTGTGGTGGTACTCATGGTCTGGGCTTTGTAGGGGGTGTCCCCCCCACCCCACCTTCCCTTTGGCCTTAAATAAAAAAGTTTTACATTCCTCAGCATTTGGTCAGTTAGGACATCTGATTGGACGTTACAAAGAGATTTAGCGCTGCTGCAGCGCACAGGTTTTTGCTACTGAAAGATTCACTGGCACAAAAAAGGATGGCTAGGGACTCAGTTGAACCTCCTCCTCATGGCTTTGCACGGGGCCGATTCTAAGTTTTACTTCCACTCATCCTCCGAATTCAACTCTTTCAAGACATGTCACTTTTATACACACGAAGATTTCTTCAGCCGACCCAAATCTGAAAATACAATTCTTTATATATAGATAAAAGTGAAAAGTTGCACTTTTAAAAATTATTTCTTAGGCTTAAAAAAATGAAGTCTACAATAACCCAGCAAACTAAGTCCCATCGCCCTGTGCCTTCCACTCTTCTGGAGTTTCTTAAAAGGCACATGGCCTGACAGGCAAAAGACAGCGAGAGAGTCAAGTCATGTTCTTCTTAAAATCCGGCACTGAAATGACAAGTTTACACACAATTCTGAACTAATGCAGACAGCTCAGCTTCTAAAAGCAGTAAACCAAAGACTACGTAATATTGTCCCATGATCCATTTGTCCGAGTTCCACACAAAATAAACTTAAAATAAAACATTCTCCCTGCCTGCCTGGCGGGTGCTTAGAGGATAGCTTCCTGTGCATCAGACATCTATTGTTCTTGCTTTACAGGTGTTTCCTCTCTCATCTCCACCCAAAGAAAGCTTTAAAGAAGCAAATGAGAATTTGTTGTCTTTGCATGAAGCATACATACAAGCATAATGGAATCTTGTAAAAAGTCACAGCACATAGCTTATAAAGAAAAACCTCATCCCTCACACCTTTCCAAATTGTAATAAATTCAAATGAGAACAAATGAAGGAGAGAAGGCTCACCAATATTTTATCATGTGTGTAGCTCATTACTGTGTCTTTGAAGACAGAAACCTGCCACTTTCAGAACCTAAGGTTCATGCAAAAAAAAAAAATCTTTGGAGGCATTCATGCTTCAACACAAGTAGTAGTCCTTGTGTCAGCACTGTCATTTGGGAGAATGTATAAGGAAGTTTTATGCTGACAACTCTCCAAATGTTATGATAAACCTGAAGAATATCAGAGCTTTCATTACCAGCAGGTCTAACTAGTTATGTCTAGACTGGGGGACAGCAGGAGATTTGGACTCGGGAGTCTAGGAAAGTGCCTCGGGCCACTCCCCAGATCCCATCAGGGCAGCACTTGGGTGTGCACAACACTGAAACCCCCTGGAAAGGAAGCGGTGGGAGGTGCAGCATCCTCCAAGGCATTCCTCATCTAGACACTCGGGAGCCAAGAGCAACTCCTGAGTTACAGCACACTCCCTCCGGGCTGCTGAGAAAGTTTGTCTTGGCCTCATTTCCCGTACCTTGCTGCTGACTCCCAGCACCCTACCACAAACCATGGCAGGCAGAGACACACTCCCACGTAACCTTTTTTTTCCCCTATTTATTCCTGTATTTATTAATATTTAATACCTATTTTCCTTGAAAACACTTCAGTAGAAATTTGATCAATCCCACTAATCCACATTTGCTTTCTCTCCCTGTAAAACCTCCTTACCTAACCACCTTAAAAGTGGTTAATGCACCACTACCTCCTATCCTATCCTTAAATCCCTGTATCACACTGAAATAAGAATTGATAGCAGGTGCACTGCTGTCATGAGATAGATGGCCTGCCCCTTTGATTTTAGGCCTCCTTTAGAGGATGTCAGTTGAATTCCAGTATGATTTGAACCTAATTCTAACAGATATTAAATATTAAGGGGATATCAGATATATCTAGTATCAAAGGAATGCTAAAGTAGAAATATCTGACAAACTTCTTATTTACAATTTGTCATTCACTGTTATCAGAGAACCTATTAATGGTACCAAAACCCAAGTTTAATGAACTAGGACAGAAGGTCAAAGTCACTCAATCAGCTGTGTGATGTGTTTGAAAAACGTGGTATTTACAAAGTACGTAGCAATATGGGTCCTTTCATCAGAAATTAGTTACGAAGTCCTGAGGGCCTGCCATCATCTTGAACAAAGAATCAGGATCTGAATCAGCAGAAAGCATTTATCTCACTGCAGGTTAAAACGATTCAGAGAATACCTGACAAACTACCATAGGCTATGGTGTCCCTTTATGCCTGCAGTTCCTCCCTATCCTCTTGCATTCTTGCCCCCATTTTATTTGTCCAGTCAAATGAAAACTCACAGTAGCCCAAAACCCTATGTGCCATGAATGAACACTATTATATTAAGAGGAGATTGCAGTAATTAGTTACGGGAGCACAAATCAGTACGTTCCAAGCA
The DNA here is from genome assembly GCF_000690775.1 of Eurypyga helias. Taxonomy (NCBI): domain Eukaryota; kingdom Metazoa; phylum Chordata; class Aves; order Eurypygiformes; family Eurypygidae; genus Eurypyga; species Eurypyga helias. The sequence continues at coordinate 43,802 of NW_010234172.1, read as the reverse complement.
TCTGTTTTCAGCAACTGTTTAGATACTATAAAAATCCATGGAGTATGTTTTTAGAGAACACGTCTACAGCAAGGTGTGTAATTGCTCTGTTGTTCTGCTGGAGATGTCAGGTAGCAGTACTTGGTGCAGAGGACTTCCTGGTCTGCGTTAGGCAGGAAACCCAGCTTCCATTCAAGGCAGACAGGAAATGAAAAAATGCCAGTTTTCGCAGCTAATCTGAGAGAAGGGGGGAAGGGATGTTTCTTTGTATCATGGCCATGCATAGTTTTGAAAAATCTTTCTATTTCACTATGAATTAGAAGTTTCATTTCTCGTGCTCCCTTTAATAATGGGGACTGCGAAGTACGCAGTACATTCTCCTGTTCCCATCAGCTACTCATACCATCCACAAACTCACGTTCTACAAGGATACATTCTGCTCACAAATCAAGGGAGCTGCAGCATTAAAAACAGTAAAATACAAAGTAAGGCACTGGAAATTAATTCCCAAACTCTTTAAAATATCTGGTTTCTCTTCAGGATGTTTAAGCAGCCCTTTTTTCCCAGTCACTTACCAGTCCAGCTTGGCCAAATAACAGCTGTACAGCAGTTTTGCAGGCTCCTCGCCAAGTGGAAGGGCAAACCTGATTTAGTACTTCGGTAACAGGAGAGTCATCCCGGGGTGTTAGTCCATTGTGGCACCCAGCTTCCTTAATCAACTGCAGCATTGTGTGCTGAAAAAAGCAATTAAAACTCTGTCACACTACACGCACGATTCCGAAATGTTAATACCAACGCTTCCCTAAGTATCTGTCATTGTTCTACACGTTTTTCAACAACTATAATGTTTGTTACTTCTGAACAGTCTTGTGTAACTAGTAGAGCTGAACTGAAGAGCAGAAAGACCACCCCTGCTATCTGGAACACACACAGTATTTTTGCTTGTATTCTTGCAGAACGGTTTCATCAAAGCTACAAACAGCACTGCAGAGACAACAGAAAAGCAGCATTTTCAGCTGTGGATTGTTTCAACTCCTTCAGGAGCAAGGAATTAAGCTTAACTAAAGTGAAAATGCTGATTAAAATTGCCCAAGTTACTTCTGAACAGACATCTTTTCCGTTCCTTTATATGGAAAATACAATTAACTTCTCCACAATTTTAAATTAGTTTTTTTGAATTTGATTAAAGTTTGTAAGATGACATTAAAAGGAGCTTTGTTCCAAAGTATTTTTTCAAGTACCTCCCCTCAGCACTAGGCTGGGCCAGGGTTATTTTGGCACCTAATAAGATAGAAAGTGCATCACCTGGTTTGGGCATCTGTAAGGGGTCACTTTCCTCTGCACTCCTTGACACCTAACCCACCTATTTTCAAACCGTTCACAGAAGCATCATTACCTGCTAGATGCCTATGCTTCTCTCAGACTGGACTGGATTTGCCCAGGTGGTTAAAACATTATCCCTTGCAGGTGTGGACCTACAATGTTATCAACATCTTGTTTCCACAAGAAGTCAGGCTAAAAATAGGCACTTTCAAATACAAGTCTGGCACTGAACTTCTACTGCGGTTGGTCCCTGAATTTTAAGGAGTTCTACTCTTCCCCCCACCCCCCGTTGTTAGATTCAGGGTTATTACTGTTTTCAGCTTCAGGTTTTCTGCCGCGGACTCATTGAAGGATATTCCTTTCAGAAAATGCGCTCCTATCTGAACAGGTACAGTGGGCAGTTCGCACTGAATTGGCTGAGGTGGAGTCTGTCGCCTGCCCGTTTGTTGGGCTTCAGCTTCACTGCAACAGCCCTGACATGTAAAGAATGGATTCATTAGAAGAAATGAAAACTTCAGAAATCCCTCATAGGAGACAACTTTTATTTTATTTTTAATTAAAAACAGCTATTTTCAGGATGAGGAGGGATGAAAGAGAAGCAGGTTAGCGGATCCTACCTGAAGACTTGCTTCAATAGCTTTTGGGTTCAAGTGGAAGCCAGCCTTCATTGCATATTCACAATGGCCTAAACTCTCCAAAGCCACTTTGTAAGCCTGAAATTAAGACAATTTGAGATAGAGCAGGCCTATCAGCAAGTAAGCAGGCAGGCAGTCACTGTGTCTGGACATGTATATAAGAACTGTGACGTGGATTTACCTGGCTCCGTTCTATCGCATACACCCCTTCACCATGTAAAATTCAAACACTAGTTCTCAAATAGCTCCTGGCTGCTTGGGGTACATATTTCTAGAGTAATATACTCCTTCCCTATTTCACCCCTTGGCCCACTGACTGTACTGCCTGCACACGGGAGCTGCAGACTTTAAAAACTCACCTGCAAAGCACTGTCAATTTTCATGTTTAGCTCTTTGAGCTGATGCTCAGGAATTGCCACACTCTGTGAGCAGAAAAGTTGCTGAACTTCAATTCCTGCCAAGCATCCATCACAGCCTCTTTCTCGCAGTCGAGATGTGGCCTGTAATGTAAAATAAAAATCCAGGGTAATGAAGTTCAACATTAAACCAGGTCAAGCTTAATTAAATACAAAAAAAGGCCCAAAAAATCCCCACAGATTTCAAAGGGGGTGAGAAGCAGCACCTGGTGGAAAGGATCTGGAAGAGATTATTCATTTTAACTTATTAATCCTCTACTGATGCTCTGAAAGGAGAAATCTCCTGTCATTTGTCTGGCATGTAAGTGTTGGCTAGCAACTTCGTTCAGCAGTGGTTGCTGTTACTACTGCAGCTCCCTCAGGGCTACGGATCCTGTCCCCCAGGCCACATGATGACTGTGGTTACCGGAGCAGGGACTGAGAACCTCAACATAAAGGGTATTACTTGCCACAGAAACAGAGCATACATTTAATCATGTGCACAAACACTGCTGTGTACATAAGATAGATTTTATAAAAATAAGGGCGATTACTCTGGGGCAATTTGAGAAGAGCCACACAGGACCCTGAGATCAACTTAGCACAGTAAGAGAATGGCTTTATGTAACATGATTTATGAAAAATAAGAAATATGAAAAGCCAAATATCTACTTTTAACTGCAAAATAATCCACTACTGAGCAGGGTAAACCAAATAGAAACCTACTCTCAGCTGTATTGAAGGCCTCAGACACAGCTGATTTTTCAGCCTAGGAAGGAGTCTTGCTCTAAAGCAGGGTGTCCAAACTGGGAATTTTTGGTACTATAGCCAATGGACAAACACACCGCTCCCCTCATCGACACGTACAGAATTCCAGCATTTTCCAAGTGAAAAATCTTAAAAAGGAAAAACAGCTTGAGCTGCTGACAAAGTGTCATCGTAAACTATTCTGAAACAGCAGGGTATTCTCCTGGCAAAGGGGCTGTTTTTATATGGAAAAAATTGATTGACTTCCACACCACAGTAAGAATTTGGAAATATTTCAGTATTTCCAGTCTCCCTTCTATCAAAATACCTTGTATATTAGTCTAGCCACAATTATAAGAGAGATTTTATTTACTTACAGAGCACAGATTTTTCTTACGCTACTCTAAAACCCCACAAAAATACTTCAGATTGACTAAAATAACTAATCATAAAAAATCAAAAGTTTCCTCTGCTGTTATTCTGGAACTATGGAGAATGTCTATTTTTCCTCTTCTCCTCCACATGTAGGTTTAATAAAGAATTTCATTAATGTAATACTTGTACTAAACTCTTATTTCAAAGTAGCTGATGGGGGCTGTTAAGGAGGTAAAAAAAGAAACTTAAGGCCCCAGATTCTGCAAACCCAAGTTTAATTTTAAACAAACTTGATAGCAATTGCAGGACATTTCTAGAAACTGTAACACAGTTTTGAGGAACTTTGTGTATTAAACACAAAATAAACTATTTTTATGGAAAAGGAGTGAAGTTATACCAGGATCAGACCCGTCACGATTATCTGTAATATGCCTGAAGCACTCCAAAATCCTTATTTTATCTACTGAAATAAATTCATGCTGCAGTAAAAATTACAAATAATTGCTCTGCATTCATAGTTCTAAAGGAAGCTTTTTTTTTTGCTTTCATAAACCTTGCAGATGTTAGTTGATAAATGGAAACCTTGACAAGATTTCCAGTCAAGATGATTAACATGCCTGTGTGGGCTGCCAAATTAGACTTCAAAAGCTCATGCTCCAAGTTACTTGAATTTAAGGAAACCAAGCACTCGGTGTCTGAACCCATCCTGATCTATCAGCCTGCAGACTGCTGCAGTGCAAGGGAAAGCAGTAAAGCTCCTAAAACGAATTGTCTTCGT